>NC_058088.1:80153962-80453962 GCF_014858855.1 Bufo gargarizans | reverse complement strand
TCCAACAGCCGTGAGTTAATGGAGGCCTTCTCACCCCAAGACCATTCAAATGATCTAAAGGATTTTAGCACCGACTCCCTTGTCATGCAGCAGAGCCTCGGTTTTCTCCGGGATATAAATGGCAGATACATTGACCTTCCAAATCAGCAAGGAAGAAAAGCCATTCACGCGTAGAGTAAACTTATCCGCCATAAGCAGCCTATTTGATCCTCTGGGATTCGTTGCGCCTGTTACCATCTAAGGTAAAATGATGTTGATAGACTTCACCACAGAGACGTCTAATTGGGATGATCTACTTCCCATGGAGAGAAAAGACTTGTGGACAGGTTGGAGGAAGTGTCTCAAAAATGTATCCAGCCTTCATGTGGCACGACCGTATGCTTCTGTGCCATCAACTGGTCAAGATGCAAAGACTATATATCTTCTGCAACACTTCAATCAAGGCGATTGCAGCCGTAGCATACCTAAAGACCATAGATGTCAAAGAAAGATGCCATATAGGGTTTGTCATGAGCCGGACCAAACTGGCGCCACTCCGCGAACACATGATACCCAGACTGAAACTCTGTGCTGCTGTGCTTGCAGTGGAGTTGGCTGAACTTATAACAACAGGAATGAACCTGGAAATCGAAGACTTCGGGTTTTACACGGACAGCAAGGTAGTCCTAGGATATATTTTCAACTAAACCAGACACTTTTACTTCTATGTCAGCAATCGGGTGCTATGGATCAGGAGATCCACTTGTCCTAAACGGTGGCATTACGTGCCTACACAGCAAAATCCTGCAGACCATGCGACTAGATCCATTGCACCAAGCCACCTTAGGATACAATATGGTTTACAGGTCCTGCATTCCTGCACCGTTAAACGTCTTGCAGCATCGGATCCGACACATTTAAATTGGTAGACCCAGATGCCGATGAAGAAGTCCGACCAGAAGTATCTGTTCTACGTACAGTGACTTCGGACCACCAACTCAAATCCCATTGTTTGGACAGGTTCTCCACCTGGATGTTGCTCGTTTGTGCTATAGCCTGTGTAGTTCATATAGCTCAGTCTAACAAGTTGACATTACCTGTGAGCCATACGCCCTGCAAAAGTTGGCATCACTGCAAACATGCCTTTACCGCTCCTAATTTGGAAAGGTACAGGAACATAATAATTCGCACGATACAACATGAAGGTTATGCTAAAGAAATAGACTACCTCAGCAAAGGCCAAACAGTTTCTATGGAGACTTTGAGAAAGCTTTATCCCATCATTGACCAAAATGGGTTGCTAAGAATGAAGGACCTAGTAGTGGCATCTGTTGATGCCAGACAGGGAGTGTTCTGCCCAGCAGGGTTAGAGAATCATTACAGATCACTTCTGCCTTAGTCTTTGTATTTCTAAAGTGTTTAGTGTGGTTATAGCACCATCTAGCGGTGTTAAGTTGTATTACACTTTGTTTTTCCTGTTACAAAGACTTCTGCATTGTGGGTGGAAAGAGAAGTTTCCAGTCTCCAGGACACAGTACAGAGCTGTCCTATGCATGTCTTTTTCTCAAACTCCACCATCCTTGTATAAGCATATCTGGTGAGAGATCTACCTTTCTTTCAGGGACATGATGTTATGTAGAGCTGTTCAGCTAGTTGTAATTGTTAAACAGGGAGTCGTTATTACTGTTAGCTAGCCATGCAATCTTATGTACAGGCAGCCATTTTACCATGTGCCTTCACTGATGACTGTAAATGTTATAGTACATGCTATGCTTTATACCTATACATGTTATTTGTATTCTTGTAGTTTTACCACACTTGTTCAATCTCTCACTCATGTGCATCATGCAGAGAGTACATCCTGTTGACCAATAAACAAGTAAGATTACAAAGAACATCCTCTTATTTGGAAGACATAAATGGTTTATGCTGAATGTCAGACAGCACACTGTGTGAACGTGTATGAAAACAGAGCATGCTATATGGCATCGTGTATTTTTTTTCTTCTAATTTCTATGCTGTGCTGACTTATTGTATTCACTTAGTTTGTACTGTAGCTATTTTTGTAGCAAAGTGCTTGATGAGTTAGAGGTAATTAAACAAAGATATACAAGGAGATCCGCTGCTGTTTAACTTGCTTTCGGAGTAAATTATACTGGAGCTCTCTTTGCTAATGATTAAGGGGTTTCCTCTCTGTATTAGCAGGCTCAGTGGGGGGTTGGTATACACTTATAGACTGTCAGAAAGGGTTTCTCCACTTTGCAGAAAAATGCACTGCAAGATAATATTTCAGGAAAAATTAAATATCATACTGTAAGAACAGGATTTTTATAATACACGTTACAGTTAATTTGAAATTCCTAGAGCAAAAATGAAGACACACATGCAGAGGGCACAATATATATTATACATTTTTGGCTGGCCATGGGCCAATGCTCCCACGGGATTGGAGTCATGGCTGCCTCAAGTGCCATGAATTTCAGTAAAATTTTTAACAAAAATGCAATGAGCATAATCCCTTAATGCACAAATGTGTGCCTGACCTGCTACTATAGCAGGACCTGAACAGATATAGTCAAATTACTGTATTGGTCCTGAAGCCACAGGGCAGATCTGCACACCTCCGCAAAGGAGTGCGAGTAGCTGTATGTTAGTTTAGGAGGTCTGGTGTCTCTATTTATTTAAAGGAGTTATCCTTAAGCCCCTCTGAGTTAAGCATCAGAGCATTTCTTGCTCTGATGCTCTCCCTTGCTGTGTACTGCATTTCTTCATATCCAGTGACGTACTTCTGCTAGGCAGCTGTAAAAAAGCCTAGGGCAGCGCTAAAGACCACCCATTAGTACCGGTGATGTCACCAGGATCACTGCTAGGTGGAAGCTCCCGCCTAGCAGTGTAAAAATGTTAAAAGCCCTTGCCCTGCGCAATACTCAACTTAGAAGGCGGCTAAGGGGTGAAGAACGGGTTATGTCCAGGTTCAGCTTTTAAGGATCTGTATTTAGATTATCTGGTCCTGGGTCTGAATTCATTTAGGGGTCTGGTCTGTGCATTTATTTAGGGGTTTTGTTCATGAGTTTATTTGATTCCAAGGGTCTGGTCATTGTTATTTTTTTATGTGTAACTGGAATACCCCTTTAGGTCTCGAGGCCAGCAGTACAACCCTAACCAAAGAAATGAGATAAGGAAATCCTATAGGTTTGATTCTTTCTTTGCAACAAGATTTGCTACAGTTATTCAAAAATTCAGAAAATCAGACTGACATCACATGTAACACAACTGTCCATTCCCTACCTCAGGGATCAGCAACCTCGGGCACTCCAGCTGTTGGGAAACTACAACGTCCAGAGTGCTTCATTCACTCCTATGGGAGTTAGAAGAACAGCCAAGCATGTTTGCATGCTGGGAGTTGTAGTTTTACAGCAGCTGGCGTGCCGAAGGTTGCTGATCCCTGCCTTACCTAATAACAATAATGACATTAACAATAATGTGGGACAAGCGTAACAATAAGCTGAACGCATTCATAAAGTTTCATTAGCTGTAATATAGCTGACACGGCAGCCTTGTGCCAGTCATTCATGGAGCCTTTGTATTTCATTTCTTTTTCCTTTCATGGATTTCTGTTGCTGCATAAGTTTATATATAGACCCTTCATGTTGATGAAATTCACATAATTAAGGGGTACTATTATGACCAGAGAACAGTGTCCATCAAACAGCCTGATACAGTACCGCGGTGCCATGGTACAATACTTGATTGCAAGCAGGGCTGTCAATTATATTAATTCCTATGCACAATACAGTGACTTACCAAAATATTGTATTGAATTACCAAATAGTAAAAAGGATGAGCATAGTAAAAGACTAGGGATTGGTTAGAGGTGTTATCCCATGCTTAATGTAAAAAATGAAAAGACATCATATAGTCGATGACAATCTCTTTCTCGAACCAGCCCTGTACCTCACACGGATCCAGAGATCTCCCTATTCATTGCCAGTGATGAGCGGCAGGGGCAATAGTTGAATTTGCGATATTTCACGAATATTTGGGAGAATATTTGTCATATATTCGCCAATTCAAGAATTTGTAATCTCCAGTCATTATTTTCTTGATTTCAAAAATCGGCAATCAGAAAATTCACGAAAAAAATTTGCAATATGAAAATTCGCGATCAACACTACTCCTAAAGTCAAAGATATTTCAGCCTTCTTATTGGCCCACAAGCAAGAAGCAGTGAGGGGTCATCATGGGTACTGATAAAAAATAAATAAATTAATATTCGCCATTACGAAGATATAGCACTATATTCTAGATATTCGCAAATTCTCGAAGTTCCAATATTCGCAATAAAAATTTGCGATTAGAATATTCACGATCAACACTATTCATTGCGTCAGTTGCTCTGCTAGATTTATTTCAAGCTGGCAGCTCTCAGACATAATGTCCTTTATTAGGGTGTGGTCCTTTCTGCTGAAGCTTTCTCCCTCTGTCACAGCCTCCAACATTAGATATGGCTGGGGGCAGTTGGGTGAAACTGAGCATGTGCGACCACCTCAGCGGGGTGGACAGAGAAATAAGGAAAAGTATGAACAGCAGGTGGTGCTATATAGATAGATTTTATTGAATAACTCAGTGACTATACTAAAGTTCAGTTGCGTGCAGTTACAAAAGTATTCAGATCCCACAGTTGGTTTGAAATTTTGGTTTTTGTGGGACAACCCAATTTAATGTATTTGGGGCTTTCTATACACAAAAGTGTTGATTCTCCTTTGCTTATATCAGGGAGATGCTAAAATACATGCCGACTAATACAGTGATATCATAGATGAAGGTGATAGCTCCGTTGTACCCATTCAGATTGTTACCCTGCAAATCCATCAATGTTCTGTACACCTCTATGTGTAGCTTATAGTCTGTGGATGTTATGACGCAGTTATAATTATACAGTAAAAAAACTATATATTAAGCGTTTTTCTGGGAATAATTACTTTTTATCTAATGTCCGCAGCCTGAATCCTGAAACAGAAAATTCATACTTACCTGTTCCCTGCTGTTCTGATCCTCTGCGCTGCCTCTGCTGCATCAATGTTCTGTACCCAGAATGTTTACATGCTTCATAGGCATGGTCACATGCTCCACTGCAGCCAGTGACTGGCTTCAACAGTGATATGCGCTTAGCTGCAGCTGTAAAATGGGGTTGTACAAGATTGGGGGGGTAGGGGTTTGCACCCGACCTTACCAGACCTGTAAAGAGAAGATTACTTACCTGTTTCCTGGACCTGCCCTCCCGCTCCTTCTTCTCCAGTCCTTTCTTGATGTAAACAGCCAGTTTGACATCACTGCAGCCAATCACTGGCTGCAGCGGTGACCGGCTCCCCTTATTTCATGACAAATGGTCACATGACGCAAGGGGATCCTGTCTCCGCTGCGGCCAGTGATCGGCGATATCAAACCAATTTTTTACATTGAAGGAGCCAAGCAGAGGAGAAGGAGGGGGTGGGGCAGTGCTTGGAAGCAGGTAAGTAATCTCTTTACAGGTTGGGTATACTAAGTGTGTGTGTATGTGTGTGTGTGTGTGTGTGTGTGTGTGTGTGTGTGTGTGTGTGTGTGTGTGGGGGGGGGGGGGGGGTGCAGTTGCCGAAACCCCACTCATTCTTGCACAACCCCTTTAAACACTCTGGGGACTGAAACATGGAGACCCCAAAGACAGCACAGAGGACCGCGGCGGTGGGCAGCTGGTAAGTATTAATTTTCTCTTCCAGGAGGCAGGCTGTGGGGCATTAGATAAAAGGTAATTACCAGACAACCCCTTTAAGATATTCCCTGACAAATTTTTCCCTTCACCGCCTACTGCACTCATTCATCTGCACCTACTGCACTCCACCTTTATTGTAATATGTTTCTTACCTCTTCAGACAAGCCTACAACCAGTGACCCTGCTGCCTCTATACCGCCATGACCAACTCAACCCGCACCTACTGTGTCCTTCTCCCATAGCATGTAGATTGTAAGCCTCACGGGCAGGGCCCTCTCTCCTTCTGTATCAGTTCTGTATGTATACCTCTTCTCATATGTACAGCGCTATGGAATGAATGGCGCTTTAATAATAAATAAATAAATATATATAGTAAGTCATTTCAGATGACCTCCCAACATTTCATTGAAAAATAGTTGATAGAAATAAGCTAGGTTTAGCTACTATTTTAAAGAGCCCGTCCCATGACTGACCTGTGTCTACATCAAGGATTCCAATGCCATGGAAGAAATCTGTCCTTCTCTGTGCAGGAATTCATCTCATGCTCATGCATCCTAGATAACCCACCACTGATCACTGCCATCATCTCACCTCCCAGCAGCAGCAATCTTTGAATCTACTGTGGGAAGGAGTAAAGATTGTATGGTCCTGACTTGGTGATCACTAATGATAATCTATTTTCTATACCAGACCTGTGTCCCTGGGATGATTGCAGCAATATGTCACTGTAACTTTAAGCAGAATGTGAGTCTATGAAGCATATTGAGCCCTCCCCTCTGTGCTAAGCATTGGACTGCAGGCAGCTTGTCCATCAGGCAGGGGAACTGAGCGCCTGCAATAGAAGAAGGCAGCAGTCTGCAGCTCACTATCATCAGTACAGCAGCTGTGCCTGGGACCTGAGCACCTCCTCCCCCCCAGCATGGAATGATCTGCAGCCTCCCAACTCCTGGATCTTCTCTGCTATGTGGAATCTTCTTTCAGAGAGGAACCTTATTCCACTTTTGTCAAGGAATTTACAACCCAACACGTGTCTGCAGGGTACACCCATGACATCCATGTGCTCTGACTGATGCAGGTGTGGAACCCCTCTTATCTTCATTGAGCTCAAGTGGACTTCTCAGGGACATGGGTGATGGTTTACTGCTGCCCTGGATTCAGGTGGCTTTGAAGGAGAAACCTTTGTGGTGTGTTGAGCTACAGAGTTGCCAAGGGGAGAAGACTTTATAACTGGATGTAAAAGTTACACAGGTTGCTTGACAAGGGGAATTGACAAAACAATTATACATTGATGCCTCCTATTAAACATCTGTGAAGGAACTGTAGGCAAATGTGTGGGATTGTTGGAGTGTTGGCTACCCTCATCCTGAGTGCAGTACATGGAAGATTTAGGTAAGATTCTGCTATTTCCAAACACTGACATCTTAGGGGGCTGTATGACCAGTGCACACCTGGAAGATTTCCACACCAGAAACCACACGTGTTACTTGTGTTTTTTTTGGTGTGGATTTGATGTGAAATCAGCACACAAAATCATACGAACACTTGACATGCTGCGGATTTCTAAATCTGCACGACAGGTCAATTTCCGCACGGGAAAAAAAAAAGGAGTGTACATGAGATTTCTCCAATCTTGTACACTTTGCTGGTACTGTATTACGCTGCGTCCCCCCCCCCCCCCGCACCTAATCCGTACTGTGAGCAGGTAGTTTAATAGTCCACTACTAGTCAAAGTTATTAATCTGCTACAAGAGACATGACGTGAGATGGTTTTTCTCCGCTATGGTGTATATGTATTTATACATGTCATTATCACAGTGCTTTACTGCATCCCCCTCTTCCAAAAGGAGGGTGCTTGGTTTATTCAGTAAAGCGGGGGTTAACAGTACATTCTCTTTTTGCACAATCTGACCCAAAAGTAATATTTACTGTAGTACCAAAGCTCTAGTCTAGGATGCAATCCCCTGCAGAGGTATGAATGATTCCAGCAACGTCTTGACATCCTTTACAGTTTGGATTGATGGGTGACAATATGTGACATAGATTGGCCATCCGACCAGCGATGAACAATAAATCTCTGGCAGAATTTAAATGATCTGACCAAATTGTCTGCCTAGTTCTAGTGAATAGTTATATTTATGGATTACACATTCACTTTCTTATGGGAGCAGAAGAGAACAGTGGAGAGTTTATCCTATGTTATCCAAATGGCATCGCTGTGTTACTATTTATCATCAATGTGAAATGTGATATCATTACCTATCTGTGACATACTGTCTAACTGTAGTATTACTGTTTTCCTTTTTAGAGCAGAAAGCAAGTATACATTTTCTTATTTATTTGCATAGCAAAATATTGGGGATATACATTGTAACCATTACAAAAGAGTGTAGTACTGACATATGTAGGACCATTTTATAGCCTTTTCCCCTTAGCGAACATGGATTTTTAGGGATCATTAATATACATTGCAATATTTGTAGTTTATCTGTAGCTTATAAGGCTGAAAAAATACATTTGTCCATTCAGTTCACCCTGTTATTCTGCAAGTTGATCCAGAGGAAGGTAACAAACTCCTGTTAGGTAGAAGCCGATTTTAACCACTTTAACAAGGGGAAAAATTCCTTCCTGACTCCAATCAGGCAATCAGAATAACTCCCTGGATCAACAACCTCTTTCTAGTAGCTATAGCCTGTAATATTATTACACTCCAGAAATACATCCAGGCCCCTCTTGAATTCCTTTATTGTACTCACCATCACCACCTCCTCAGGCAGAGAGTTCCATAGTCTCACTGCTCTTACAGTAAAGAATCCTCTTCTAGGTTTGTGTACAAACCTTCTTTCCTCCAGACGCAGAGGATGTCCCCTCGTCACAGTCACAGTCCTGGGGATAAATAGATGATTGGACAGATCTCAGTACTGACCCCTGATATAGGTTTACATAGTAATTAGATCTCCCCTCAGTCGTCTTTTCTCTAAAGTTAATAACCCTAATGTTGATAATCTTTCAGGGTACTGTAGTCCCCCCATTCCAGTTATTACTTTAGTTGCCCTCCTCTGGACCCTCTCCAGCTCTGCTATGTCTGCCTTGTTCACAGGAGCCCAGAACTGTACACAGTACTCCATGTGTGGTCTGACCAGTGATTTGTAAAGTTTTAGCACTATGTTCTCATCACGGGCATCTATGCCCTTTTGATGCAACCCATTATCTTATTAGTGTCGGCAGCAGCTGCCGGACACTGGTTTCTACAGCTTAGTTTGCTATTCACCAAAATTCCTAGGTCCTTTTTCATGTCTGTGTTACTCAGTGTGTTTGTTTGTTTTTTCCCAAAAAAGTTCTTTCCTCCCTCTGCAGAGATTCATTCCAGGTTTTAGAGAGGAATATGAATGGCAGTACAGTGGAGTTCCGCTACCTCTATGTACCAAACCTGAAGTCACAGCTTGTTAACACAGCTGAATGCAATAAAGAAAAATTTGGGAAAGTCAAGAGCGCATGGTTGTTTGGGTCCAATTATGTGTGCTCTAACCTTTCATAGTGGCGCACACACAGTCCTTTTAGTAACTGTGTTTTAAAAGGGTGGGGTAGGGGACGTATGCCCTTTACGTGGCACTGCATGGTGAAGCACTGATTTGGCTTTGGTTCTAGGGGAGAATACCTATATAGTAATGCATGTATTGAATTTGTGAGACAAAACCCTTTGTGCCTTTGTATAAAGTAAGAGGTATAATATGGTCATAGTTTTTTTGGGATGTGGTAGTACAGAGCCATACTATGTAGGTTTGTAATATTGCCCTCTCTGGTGCCAAATTCTCAATCCAACCCCTAGCCCCAGTCCTACTGTTAATGGAGTTGTCTGGGTTCAGAGTTGAACCTGGACATAAGCTACCTTTCTGCAATGGTTCGGAGTCTTTTTATTGCAACTACTAGGGGTAATTGCAGGCAGATATCATAGTCAGGAGAGCCAGTGGTCAGTACACAAGATGAAGTGTTAGTATTAGAGGAGCAGACAGATATCATAGTCAGGAGAGCCAGTGGTCAGTACACAAGATGAAGTGTTAGTATTAGGCTGCTTTCACACTAGCGTTCGGTATTCCGTTCGTGAGCTCCGTTTGAAGGAGCTCACGAGCGGACCCGAACGCAGCCGTCCACCCCTGATGCAGTCTGAATGGAGGCGGATCCGCTCAGACTGCATCAGTCTGGTGGCGTTCAGCCTCCGCTCCGCTCGCCTCCGCACGGACAGGCGGACAGCTGAACGCTGCTTGCAGCGTTCGGGTGTCCGCCTGGCCGTGCGGAGGCGTGCGGATCCGTCCAGACTTACAATGTAAGTCAATGGGGACGGATCCGTTTGAAGATGCCACAATGTGGCTCAATCTTCAAGCGGATCCGTCCCCCATTGACTTTACATTGAAAGTCTGGACGGATCCGTCCCAGGCTATTTCCACACTTAGCTTTTTTTTGCTAAAATAATGCAGACGGATCCGTACTGAACGGAGCCTCCGTCTGCATTATTATGGGCGGATCCGTTCTGAACGGATCCGCCCGAACGCTAGTGTGAAAGTAGCCTTAGAGGAGCAGACAGATATCATAGTCAGGAGAGCCAGTGGTCAGTACACAAGATGAAGTGTTAGTATTAGAGGAGCAGGCAGATATCATAGTCAGGAGGAAGCCAGTGGTCGATGCACAAGATGGAGCATTGGTATTAGCAGCAGAGCAGAGCCTAGCTTGATTATAGGCCGAGAGCACAATAATCTCACAAGGCAGGAAGTGCAAGGCTGGGCTTAAATAGGATGTTCAATCAGGGAACAGGGTGGAGCAAACCAGGGAGGCAGGAACTGAAACTGGAGGCACACTGGACCAGACTACAGTTCAGCACATGAGCTGTCCAGAGAGCTGAATAGCTCAGTGGGATGATCTGCAGCCTGGGACACAGAAGTCTGGGTTCAAGTCCTGATACCTTCATTCATTTAGCCTGTATGAGTGGAGCATCGGCATATTTCTAGCTCTGATGTTCCCCCTTGCCCTGTGTTTACTGCTGGTGACCTACCCAGCTTTTTCTCAGTATGCTAGGCAGAAGTCACCGCCTAGCAGTGATCCCAGTGATGTCACCGGCACTAATCAGCGGTCTTTAGCTCTGCCTTAGCCTGTAAAAGAGCGTTGGGTAGCGCTAAAGACCTCACATTTGTGCTGGTGACATCACTGCTAGGAGGAGACCTCCGCCTAGCATACCCATGAGAAGCCTGGTACGTCACCAGTAGTGAAGAAAAAGCCCTTGCCCTGACTGATGCAAGAAATGCTCTGATGCTCCACTTATACCGCTTCACTCATTTAGCCTGTATATGGGTTTTGCAATTTTCACATGAACTGACAGAAACCATCATGTACTATCAATTACTAATATGCATTGTTTATCTGTAGTGACCCGTTTTCCTGTACTCAGTTGTGGTCATGTGATATTTTCCACTGTGTTGGTTCCCTATTAGTGTTGAGCGAGTATGCTCAGCCGAACTGCTGGCCCATTTTTCAGTGCTCTGCCGAATACTGCGGGTGGTCGAGTACAATTTAATACAATGAAAGTCAATGAGAGACCCGAGCATCAAACCAGGCACATCCTGCTCTGAAGAAGAGAGGGTGTCTGGTTCGCAAAAAAAAAAAGTTAGAAATTGATGGAAACCCCATCAAAATGGTTTGGAAACAGCATTAAGAAGATGGCTGGATGCATCTTGGACTCCTAATATCTATGACATACAAAAGACAACCACACCCTCTTCTCCTCCGAGCAGGGAATGCCTGGGGTTCTCCAATTGAATTCTGTTGTGCTCGGTAGAGCACCCGAGCATACCGATGTGTTCGGCCAGAGAACACGAGCACTTTGGTGCTCGATCAACACTATTCCCTATTCCGATGACATCAAATCTACGCATGAGGTGTGGTAAAGTTTTTTAAGGCTGTGCCCTGTGTGCAGGGCATAGTCAGTGACCTTGCCTCTCAGGGCAGTGTTATGCTTATTTGCCTAGACATTGCCTGGTTGGCGTGATGCCAGCAATGATGCTATGCCTTAGGGCTCATGTACACAACTGTATGTTTGGTCCATATCCAATCCGCATTCTTTGCGGATCGGATGCAGACCCATTAATTTCAGTGGGGCCACAAATTATGCAGACACTACACTGTGTGCTGTCTGCATCTTCAAGTCCATTTTGTGACCCCGCAAAAAAAAAAAAGATAACACATATCCTATTTTTGTCTGTTTTGCAGACAAGGATAGGACATTTCTATTGCAGTGAAAAGTTAAATGGCAGCATGCACACAGCCGGGATCCGTGTTTTGCGGATCAGCAATTTGCGGACTGCAAAACACATACGGTCGTGTGCACGGTTGTTTTTTTTTCAGCAAGGCTTTAAGTCGGCTTGGATCCAGTGCTGCTATAAGGAATCTGAAGGCTCCATACAGGCAAACCATGTGCCCCTCCCCTCATTTTTATTTACATGTTTTCCCAATTATCATAAATAATATGTTCACCATATTGTATAGGTTATTATGATTAGAGGGATACCAAATACTGTTTTGCAATATTTAATTAAGTAAAAAAAAAAAAATGAAGCTATAAGGCATAAATAAATCCCATCTTCACAGCAGGGGTTTTCTATAGAGGAGTGAGTAAGGCAGCTGTTCACTGTACAGACAATCAGGGGTTCAAATATGACCGAAATCTGTAAAATATTCTTTATAGTAAAAGTTATGGTAGAAAAATCGAATTTTTACTTTCCAGCTTTTTTGGTAAAATTTACAATTTTCTGCAGTTATTGTTACAAAAAAATATAGAAGCAAAACCCATTAAAGTTTTGTAATATACTTAGTATGAAATATCAAAAAACTGTAATTGAGCATATTATTATTTTTTCCTTTTATTTCAGTAACCTACTATTTATTTAGTGTTATGGCTAGCTTTTTAAGCACAGACAATTCAGCCCTTCCAAAAAAGCATGTCTGTATTATAATGGTACCTCTTCTGCCTGACATAAAGAAGGTCTGGAGTTCAAATCCTGATCTGGTAAATAATGTATTTATTTAGTCTGTCAGGGGTCAGCAACCTTCAGCACTCCAGGTGCTGTGAAACTACAACTACCATCATGCACACTCACTCCGCTGTTCTTGCAACTCCCATAGAAGTAAAAGAGGATTCTGGGAGTTGTAGTTTCAGAACAGCTGGAGTGCTGAATGTTGATGATCCCTGGTCTATGTGCTGGAAGAGGTCTCCTCCGCCAACCCATATCCAACACCGCTTTATTAGTATTCACTTCATTGAAGTGAATACTAATGAGGCTGGGGACACTGCTTGGATTTGTGATGTTTCAGCTGGAAGGGGAAAGAGAGGCAAAGACCTGATGCTACAGATACTCCTAAGTCTTGCATTGGGATGTATTCTAATGCCCCCTTTAGTGCCTGTATGTATAATTAATGCTGTTTCCTCCTGTATTATAGTGCACCCTGCATTATAATGCCCCCTGTAGTGCTCTAGCTTGTAAATCTCCCCTTGTAGTGTTGCAGCCTGTAATGCCCCCCCCTGTAGTGTAGTGCCTGTAATGCTATATCAAATTAAAATAATCACCTGACTCTCGTTTTTCTGTTCCATCATTTTTAAATTTTATTCTGATGTAATATGAACACAAACAAATATATCATTTATTAAATAAAAATATATATAATTTAACAATTTTAATATATATAATCAAAATTCTCTGCACTGACTTTCTGGCTACCTGAAAGTACCACTAGAGGGAGCATGTGAAATTAGTTCATACTTTTATTACAGAGTTCAATGCATAGCAGCATCCAATGTGTAACCAAAAATGTTATCTGCTAGTAGTGAAAGTTTGAGGTTCATTTTACCAGTTGTAAAGTCAGTTGTCAATAATGGGTCAAGTTGTGTGCACATTTCACTCTAGACACTCTGTGCAGTATGTGTGCAGTGATCCGCTGGATCACTGCTAAAGGGCTACTGCTATAACACTGTGGTTCCTTTCTAAAATAGTTCTTTGCCTCGCTATGAATGGGGTTATCCAGGAAAATATATTTTTGCTTATTCTCAGGATAGGTCATCAGTATCAGATCTGCAGGGGTTCGACACCCAGGAGCCCCGCAGATCAGCTCTTAGAAGCGGCCTTGAGCACCGCTGCCTCTTTCTAGGCCAGGGACATCACTATACATCGGTCACAAGGCCTAGTTGCAGCTCAGCCCCATTCAAGTCAATGGGGCTGAGCTGCAATGCCAAGCACTGCCACTATATGATGTATGGCGCTGTCCTTGGAAAGCTGCTGGTACTTGCATCTCTCACCAGAGCTCTGGTGAAACAGCTGATCGTCAGGGGTGCCATGACTTGGACCCCCACTGATGTGGCCAATCCTGAGGATAAGTCATCATTATCTTTTCCAGGATAATGTTAAAATGTTTACTGATATTATACCTATGCGCTATGTGTTCCAAAAGGTTATGTATGGCAAGTAAGTAGTTAACTGGCAGTTTTTAGTAACAGTTGCCAGGTGGTGGGCTGGCCTCATTGTTCTCTGTCATTACAGGCTGGAGTACTACTGGGGGCATTGCAGGCTGGAGTACTACAGGGGGGCATTACAAGCTAAAGCACTACAGGAGGGCATTATAATGCAGGGTGCACTATAATACAGAGGGAACTACATGATTAATTATACATACAGGCACTAAAGGGGGCATTATACATACTGGCATTACAGGGGGCATTAGAAGACATCCCAGTGCAAGACTCAGGAGTATCTGTAGCATCAGGTCTCTGCCTCTCTTTCCCCTCCAGCTGAAACATCACAGGTCCAAGCAGAAGGGGCTTCTTTGTCTAGCCATTGGCACCACATCGAATGACTGCGTGGTGCATTACAAAGGCCCCCAGGGCCGTCACCAGAATCTGTTTATTATGCCATTCCAGAAACAGGGCCTAATAGTTTGCCTGTCACTGCCAGACTGCAATGATTTGGAAAACTATGTATTCCAAAACATTAAACAAGTCATCAAAAGACTGCAGATTCAAGTCCCCTAGGGGGACTTAAAAGACAAGTGAAATTATGTTTAAAAATTTTAATGAAAAATAATTATATATTTTTTTAAATTGTTAACCTTTGAAATACACATACAGTATTTGAGACCAGCACAATCAACATTGTAGAATAAAGATAACTTATTATTTACACCAAATGGTTCATTGCATAAAAAATGGCATGATTTGCTATTTCTTTCCATTCTTACTTCCAAAAATATAAAAAAAATTGTCAATAAATTATGTCTTTACAATAATAAAAAAAACTCGGCCCTGCAAACTCAAAAGGAATAAAAACATCCTGCAAAAAGCTAATCTTCATATGGGTACGGTGATGGAAAAATTAAAATGTTATTGGCGCCACTTCTTGTTTTATACAGATAACTTTACTGCAGTCTTTGCCACAACACACTCAACTTTTTTTCACCATAAAATACATTTTTTTTATTGTTAAAAAGAACATAAAAAAAGTGTTTTACATATTTGCCACTTCCACATTCATACAGACCCATAGAATAAAGTTAATATGGCATTCTTACTACATGGTAAACAGTGGAAATGGAAAGAACAATGGCAGGAATGCAATTTTATTTTATTAATTTTTTTGCATTCCCTCTCCAAAAAATTGAAATAAAAGCTTAACATTAGCCTGCATGTGGCATTGAAAAAAGCTACTTGTTAGCGTGGAAAGGCAGCAATGAAAATGAAATGTCTAAGAGTTAAAAAACTGATGATTATTGTCTCCGACTACATTAAGTTTGTCCATTTATTCCGTCTGCGTTGTGCCAGTATGTCGTCCGTTTTTCACGTCTGTCAAAAGAACCTGAAAAATGCCCACCCAGCATCTCCTGGCAACCATCAGTGAAGAACAGGCCACACATATATGGCATCTATGTTCTGTCAGTTTATTTTTTTACTGATCTATTGACTTGAGTATCTGAATCGTGAGTGTCATGCTTTTATTTTTTTTGCATGGACTAATGATCAAAGAAAAAGCTATTCTGAATTGACCCATTCACCTTAATGTGTCAGTAAAGATCACTTGTCTGTATGAGTCATTAGGTTTGATTTACATGCTTTGATCATACCCTGGTTTTGTGAAAATAGCCCAAAAATACCAATATGACCACAAAGTGCAATATAATATAACCACTGCTGCAAAATCCATACGCCATGGATTTTGCAGCAGATTTGCAACAGAGTCAGAGTCAACATCTTTGCTGCAGACAGGGGCGGATTGGGAACTTAAAGTGGCCCTGGAAAAAAATACTAATAGTGGCCTCGTTTTGTAGTGGGGTCCAAATTGATGGAAGGCAGGGCCAGCAATACCATAGTGTGGCACATTATACCACCCCAACATAGCCATATACCACATCCATCACAAAATACCGCCAGCAGCACAAAATACATACCCAAAAACTTCCACTAGCTGTCCGTGAGGATGGCTCAGGCGGCCCCCTGGGCATCGGCCCACCAGAAAATTTCCCTGGAAGTTCTATGGCCAGCACATGACAGTTGTTTTTTGCGTCTGCAAATTGTGCGTCTGCCCAAAAAAACGGATGCGGCATCTTTTTTTTTTTTTTTTGGAGGATCCATTTTTTTCCACAGATCCCTTGTAATAAATGCCTATCCTTGTCCGCAAATGTGAAAAAAGTAGGACATGCACTGAAGGGAAACATGGACAACGGACGCAGAACACAAACGGATGAACTATCAGCATTTTTTTGTTGATCCATTGAAATGAATGGGTCCCCATCCTATCCGCAAAAAAAAAATGGAACGGAGGCCGAGAAAAACATCTGTCGTGTGCATGAGGCCTGTGGATGAGATTTCCTAAAATAAAACACCGTAGATTTGCTGCACGCAAATCTGCAGCAGCATTTACGCCCAGATGTGCCCTTAGGGTACGTTGAAACATTGCACGTTGCATCAGAACTTTATTAGAAAAGCCATGATTTGGCAGAGATGAAATATATCAAATGAACTTGTTTTCACCTGTAAAAACCACATCTGCATAAAAATAGATTACACAAGTTTTTTTTCTGCATGGATTTGGTGTGTAATCTAGTACCAGCAAAGTGAATGAGGTTTGTGCACTTTGTGTATTCTTATATGAACGGAAATGGACCTGTTGTGCCGATTTTAATTGTTTGTGTGATTCTGCACCTTCTGTAATGTAGAGGGGTTTTCTCCACAGAGTTCAATGGGGTTGTTAACATAAACAGGAAATCCACACTAAAATCAGCAAAAAAAAGGCACAAAAACAGCAGGAAATCCACTATAAATAGTTCAGTTTTTGGTGCGGATTTCATGAGGGTTTTCTGCACACAGGGTCACACTTAGGCCAAATCTGTTCCGGGAAAAACAGATGGTTTTGCACGCAAGTTCAATCCGTTATTTTTTTGTGTTTCTGTCTGGATTGCATGCGTTTTTCACATGCGTGAAGAAAAACTGGAGAATAACAATCTACATCTCCTAGTAATTAGTGTTGAGCGAACTTGTGTTTTAAGTTCTGCATCCAAAGTTCGGGTTATCGAAGAATCCCGTTATGGATTCCAAATTCCATTATGGTCTGTGGTAGCGAAATCCATAACGGGATTCTTTGATAACCCGTACCCGAACTTTGGACGCAGAACTTAAAACACAAGTTCGCTCAACACTACTTGTAATTACACTTCAGTTCCGATACAACGGCAGTGTAATGAAGAGGAAGCGGCACTCACATGGAGTACCACATCCTCCTAAAACAGATGTGTCAGACCCCACCACCAATCCTGTGGACAGGCCATCAATACAAATAGGCTGCACAACCACTTTAAGGGTTGTTTCACACGAGCTTGATTGGCCTGGGAGAAACGGGCCTTGTTATGCTGCACCCCTGGCCGACCGCCCTCCGCTGAACTAAACTGACCATGATTTATGATGCAGTCATTTCATATCTGATTGTGGATCTCTTGTACTGAACTCACATCATCAAGTGACTACAGTGCCGTAGATCCACGATCAGATATGAACTGACTGCATCATAAAACACTATGATGCAGTCAGTTCAGGTCAGGGGAGTACGGTTGGCCCGGGAAATCTGGCAGACACACAGGCCATTTTTCTGGCCCTGTCATGTTAAACAGCACTAAGGCCTCTTTCAGACGGGCGTTGCGGGAAAATGTGCGGGCGCGTTGCGGGAACACGCGCGATTGCAAAACATTGTAATGCGTTTTGCACTCGCGTGAGAAAAATCGCGCATGTTTGGTACCCAAACCCGAACTTCTTCACAGAAGTTCGGGCTTGGAATCGGTGTTCTGTAGATTGTATTATTTTCCCTTTATAACATGGTTATAAGGGAAAATAATAGCATTCTGAATACAGAATGCATAGTACAATAGCGCTGAGGGGTTAAAAAAAATTAATAAAAATGTTTAACTCACCTTAGTCCACTTGATCGCGAAGCCCGCATCTCCTTCTGTCTTCATCCTAGCTGTGTGGAGGAACAGGACCTGTGGTGACGTCACTCCGGTCATCACATAATCCATCACATGATCCATCACCATGGTAAAAGATCATGTGACGGACCACGTGATGGCCGGAGTGACGTCACCACAGGTCCTTTGACTGCAATCAGCAAAGAAACAGAAAGGAGAGACGTCGGCTACGCGAGCAAGTGGATTAAGGTGAGTTAAATTATTATAATTATTTTTTTAACCCCTCCAGCCCTATTTTACTATGCATTCTGTATTCAGAATGCTATTATTTTCCCTTATAACCATGTTATAAGGGAAAATAATAATGATCGGGTCTCCATCCCGATCGTCTCCTAACAACCGTGCGTGAAAATCGCACCACATCCGCACTTGCTTGCGGATGCTTGAGATTTTGAAGCAACACCATTTATTTCTATGGGGCCTGCGTTACGTGAAAAATGCACAAAATAGAGAATGCTGCGATTTTCACGCAACGCATAAGTGATGCGTGAAAATCACCGCTCATGTGAACAGCCCCATAGAAATGAATGGGTCGGGATTCAGTGCGGGTGCAATGCGTTCAACTCGCGCATCGCATCCGCGCGGAATACTCATCCGTATGAAAGGGGCCTAAGGGTAAGGCCAGCTTGTCCATTTATGCTGCAGGTCATATCCACTAGTTTTTGGTGCTGATTAGGGATGAGTCAATCGACTTTGGATGAAACATCTGAGGTCGATTTGCATAAAACTTTATGGAGCGGGATTAGAATGTATTGGCTGCAATGAGCCAAAGTTATTACTTTGCAAAGTCTTGCGAGACTTCGGGTAATAACAAAAAATTTATTTCTACTGTAAAAAACCTTTTACCGAACTCGGGTTTGGTTCCAAGTGGTACCAAGTGCCTCTCTTTACGACACCCTCACCACTTTTCCAAAAGGGCGTGTGACAAGGGCAGGAAAGGGGTGTGGCCAACAACCGAGACAAATTTATCTTTATTTACACCTGTTTTCCGGTGCAATAAAGGCAGAAATCTACAGTACCAACTAAGCATCCGTTGCTCCATTACGTGATCCCGCAACAAAAATAGAACCTGTCCATTTCGCGAACAAGGATAGGGATTTCTATAATGAGCAATACTATGTTCCTTTAAAACCATCACTTTTATTGAATATGATTAAAATAATTATCAAACAGTGATTAGTAGGGATACAAATTTATAAGCGCCTTTATATATTGGTATCCCTACTAATTAGGCCCCTTGCAGACGAGCGTGTTGGGATTATGTCTGGATGCGTTGTGGATGCGTTCAGTAAAAACGGCGCGATTTCGCAAACCAATCCATTCAGTTTTGTTTGCGATCGCGTTCAGTTGTTCCGTTTTTATCGCGCGGGTGCAATGCGATTTTACTGCTTTTTGCAGAATGTTTACAAACAACATCTCTTAGCAACCATTCGTGAAAATCGCATCACACCTGCACTTGCTTTCGGATGCGATTTGATTTTCACGCAGCCCCATTCAATTTTATGGGGCCAGCGCTGCGTAAAAAAAATCGCAGAATATAGAACATGCTGCGATTTTCACGCAACGCAAAAGTGATGCGTGCAAACCAACTCTCATGTAAAAAGACCCATTTAAATGAATGGGTCCGGATTCTGTACGGGCGCAATGCATTCGCATCACGCATTGCACCTGCGCGGAATTCTCGCTCGTGTGAAAGGAGCCTTACTGTTTGATAATTATTTTAATCATGTTCAATAAAAGTGGTGATTTTAAAGGAACAGAGTATTACTCTTATTTTTTTAATTTATTATTTTTCCTAATAATTCAGAGTAAAATATTAGGTGACCTAAAATAGTTTAATAATTTCTATAATGAGCTGCCCGTTCCACAGGCGGCATCGTTTTTTTGCGGACCGCAAAACACAGCACGTTCATGTGCATAAGCCGTAATACAGTAACAGGAAAGCTCATGGATACTCAGCTTTTTTTTTTCTCTTGTGCAAATTGACCTGCTGTGCAGCTTTTGAAATCTGCAGCATGTCAATTCTTTGTGTTATTTTTATTCCTTTTATCTTTAATGCGGATTTCACCCTGATTAATGGTTTCTGTTTTCAAACATGAACCCGTGTGCAGCCGCATTTCATGTCAGTGTTTGGTCAGTGATTTCCATCTGTGATTTTGAGCCAAAACCAGGTGCGGGTCTAAACACAGAACAGGTGCAGATCTTTCCCTTATACCTTATGTTTGTAAAGGCTCCAGTCCTGGTTTTGGCTCACAATCACTGATGGAAATCACTGACCAAACACTGATGTGTGAATAAGGCCTCTTGCACAGGAACGTTGTGTGGCCGTATTGTGGGCCCTCATACGGCGGGTCTGCAATACACTGGCACCGGCCCGTGTGCGGTCTGCAGTCACGGAGATGCGGAACGTAAGCACGGATCGGAGCCCCACAGAAGCACTACGGAGTGCTTCCATGATGTTTCTGTCCGTGCCTTCACACCGCAAAAAAAATAGAACTTGTTCTATTTTTTTGCGGTGTGGACGGATCACTGACCCATTCAAGTTGAATGGGTCTCAATCCGTCCCGGCCGCCGCACGAACATTGCCTGTGCATTGGGAACCGCAAATTGCGGTCCCCAATGCAAGGAACGGATGCACTACGTTCGTGTGCAAGAAGCCTAAGGGCCGCTTCACACGAGCGGATGCCGTGCGTGGCATCCGCTCCGTGAAAGAGTGCCAAGACCCGCTGCAGACTGCAGAGGCACGGAGCGGTAACATGACTGTTAATGCTCCGTGCCTCTCTGTGATCTCTTTACTACGAAATCACAGTTGTCACTGTGATTTCGTAGTAAAGAGATCACAGAGAGGCACGGAGCATTAACAGTCATGTTACCGCTCCGTGCCTCTGCAGTCTGCAGCGGGTCTTGGCACTCTTTCACGGAGCGGATGCCACGCAAGGCATCCGCTCGTGTGAAGCGGCCCTAAGTCTTTACTGTTCTTTTCCTGTCCTCAGGCTCTGGTTCTGGGTGTGCCATTTCACGTATTACTGGGCTCCTACCTGCCCAGATTTATTTTTCTAATAGCATTGATCATTTGAAGCATATCTAGTTTTCCTCTCATTTGGACACAATCCATTTAATGTTATTTATTGTATTTTGACATCTGTGTTTCATTTTTATAGCCTCCCCGTGAAGGATGCTGTTTTTGCTTGAGATTGTTGACATTTTAACTTCCTTGCGTGCAGCTGCTGTGATTTAAGAATGTTACGAGGTGCACAACACTGAAGTAAATCAAACTTCATCCAGGCAGGAAGACAAGGAGTCCGTCTACCCAAGTCTCCACTGTTGGCCTGCAAAAAAAATGCAATTATTTCTGACTCGATCAGTTCTGCCAAAGTAT
This sequence comes from Bufo gargarizans, assembly GCF_014858855.1. NCBI lineage: Eukaryota > Metazoa > Chordata > Amphibia > Anura > Bufonidae > Bufo > Bufo gargarizans. The sequence goes on along the minus strand of NC_058088.1, from coordinate 80,432,315 downwards.
TGCACTTGGAGAAAAATTATCACACACAGGGTGCAATATAAATAGTTTGTCTAGAGGGCCGGAATATTGGAATTTTGTAGTATTGGGGCTTGGCCACAAGGCATTTCTAGCCCATTTGTATAGGGCTGTCCACGTGAATAACCTCTGGAATATTGGCAAAGGTAAACTGCATTGCTGCGATCATTGGTGGCTCGATGTGTGTTGTTGCCGAGATCGCCCTGTAGCCCCAGCCTCATGGATTTACTGATCTTGGTCATAGATTCATTAGGCCTCTTTCACATGAGCAAGTTACCCATCAGGATGTGATGTTTTTCACGCATCATTTCTAGGTTCAGGAAAAATCGCAGCATGTTCTATATTCAGCATTTTTCAGGCAGCTCTGGTTCCATAGTGAATGGGGCTTCAGTAAAACAGAAGGCATCTGGATGCACTGCGTTTTTCACTGAGGGTTGCTAGGAGATGTAGATTGTTATTCTTCAGTTTTACTTTCACGCATGTGAAAAACGCATCAAAAACGAATTGCTCCCGCGTGGAAAAAACTGAAGCGCTGAACGCAATCACAAACAAAACTGACTGAACTTGTGGACAAAACCATAATCTTTTTTTTTTCCTGAACAGACCCTGAGAGAATCCGTATCCCTCTTGTGAAAGAGGCCGTAGGGAAATTAATGATGAGAGACTGGTAATATTTGTTCTGGTTGAGTCTGCATTGGAATACTCTGTACCTAATTGATCAAGTATTGCACATTGTTTGATAAATCTGCTCCAGTTTTTCTACACCACTCGCCTACTAAAGCGACTTTTTGGGACTTGTTAAAAAAGTTGCAGTGATTAATCTTCTACGTAGCTAACCACTCCCATTTTCCCATCTACTTTTTAAGTTGGAATTAGTAGTATAGAAATACCAAAATTGTTTAGGCAAGTGACCCCAGAAAGTCAAAAAGCCCCATTGAATTCTGCAGTGCAGGGTGTGATAAATTCCCCCCATTATTCAGAAAGGAATATCTTAAAGGGCTTCTGTCACCCCCAAAACTCATTTTTCATTTTTGGGCATATTAAAATCCTTATTGGACAACTATTCCCTATATAGGGCTCTTACCTTGTTTGTGGCTTGGTTTCACAAAAAAATCGAGCTTTTAAAATATGCAAATGACTCCACTACCAGCAAGTAGGGCGTCTACTTGCTGGTAGCCGCCGCATTCTCCTTTTAAAAAAACGCCCCCTCCTCCTGTTGATTGACAGGGCCAGCGAGCGCTCTCCTCCTCCGGCTGGCCCTGTCTGCATTTCAAATCCCGCACCTGCGCCTTACGTGTCTTCATTCGGCGCAGGCGCTCTGAGAGAAGGACGCTCGCTTCCTTGCTGGTAGTGAAGTCATTAGCATATTTTAAAAGCTCGATTTTTTTTTTTTTTTTTTTTTTTTTTTTTTTTTTTTGTGAAACCAAGCCACAGAACAATTTAAGAGCCCTATATAGGGAATAGTCGTCCAATAAGGATTTTAATATGCCCAAAAATGAAAAATTAGTTTTGGGGGGTGACAGAAGCCCTTTAAGGACCCTTTACGCTGCCCGATGTTTGAGCAGATTATCACTAATGAGCATTCGTACGAACGCTTGTTAGCGATGTGCTGCCGATCACCTGATGAATGAGCGAAATGCTCATTTATCGAGTAATAGGATTGTTCATGCAGTCATCTAAATAATCATTTGCCGGCAGCAGATCATGATGTCTAAACAGCCTCTGCTGCCGTCAAGCAATGATTCTGTATGGGGACGAGCAGTGGCATTACCTTCCTTACTGACAATCGCTTGCTACATCAGGCCATGTAAACATGGCAATTCTCTAACATTGTATTATTGCAGTTGCTCCATTTATAAGAAGTGGAAGCTGTGTCATATATAAATGTAGTCTTCCTGTGAATGTAAAATTCCCTGCTGCTCCCCTGTGAAGAGTACAGGCTGCTATTAGCACATTCTTTTCCTGTAAGAGGTAATAAATCTATGACCACTAGCGATTTGCATAAAATTTTGTATGAATACTGTACTTGCGAGACTTCTGGTAATAACTCCCCCCCCAAATTTTCTACTGTTAAAAACCTTTTCCCAAACTCAGTTTCAGTTCCAAGGTACCGCTCGCTCCGTACAGTATTCAAACGAAATTTTATGCAAATCGACTTTGGTTGTTTCATCCCAAGTCAATTTGCTCATCCCTAATGACCACACATGGAGCAAACCCTGTTAACAACCGCTTTGACAGTGATCTGTGACTTGCAGCTCAACCGTGGGTCTACTGTTCAGTGTACACAGCATCATTCGAGTACAGGACAGTAGACCTGGTGGCGGGTCCTGGAAATGTGGTCGTCACACAGACTGCACTTCACGGACCACACATGGCCATGTAAAGGCAGCCTTAGGGCTCATGCACACGACCATATGCATTTTGTAGTCCAGAAAACAGGGATCTGCAAAAGATACGGATGACGTCCGTGTGACATCTGTATTGCATCAGATCCATTGTAAAAATGCCCATCTTTGTCCGCAAAATGGACAAGAACAGGACATGTTCTATGTTTTTTGCAGAACGACCATGCGGACATACGAAAAAGGAATGCACACAGAGTCCTTTCTGTTAATTTTTTTTTCTTGCGGCCCCATTGAAATGAATGGTTCCGCATATGGCCAGAAAAAAAAAATAATAATAATGAACGGACACAGACAAAAAATAAGTTTGTGTGCATGAGCCCTTAAACGGAGAGGTCATGCTGCTGCTGTTTTCTGGGGAACACCATTTCTCAAGGCAACCCTAGAAACATAAGAGGAGATTTATAATGAGGTGAACTTTGTCAGTTCTGCCGTAGTCTATCTGCGGGGGTCCAATTCCCAGCACTCTCAACAGACAGCTTTTTCAAGAGACCACGGCCAAGACTTCAGCACTCGGAGAGAGCAGGGCCTATGCGAACCAATGAATTTAACAATACATGCACGAGAGCGGTGGCGTAAATCGACACCATCAAGCCATCATTTTCTGACCCGCGAACCTCCAGAGATCCACTTTTGGTATATTTTACTGGCAGTGTTTTTTTTTTTTTATAAGCCTGACGTAAGACATGCCAGTATTAATAAATTCCATGCTTAGATAAGTACATAATTCTGCCTCGGCTCAGGGGTCAGATGGTAACATACTGTGGGAGATTTATCAATCTAGTTTTGCCAGCTTTTTGTGTTCTTGCATGGAAATATTTGGGGGCACATTTATTAAAACCTGCGTTTTAGACGCTGGTCTTAATAAGGCCTATAGCTGGCGGTGGATCCGCCGAAGTTACGAATAGGCGCTGGCCTCTCTATAACTTCGGCGCATCCAGCGCCAGTTCTAAGTGTAAGACCGCTTCGAGCCTAAAACAGGTGGCGAAAATGGTGACTGATAAACCTACAAAACCTCTTTGCCTATACTTGACAGCACAACATTCCACCTGGAAAAACATCCAATATCGTAGCAAAAAAGCAAGTGGGGATCATATATCCAAAATAATATCAATTTTATTATATATTAAAATATGTAGAAAAAGGGGGGAAGATGGAAAGCAGTATACAGAGAAGCGAAGGGCAAAATATACAGCTGGACTGTCATGTAACCCCACAAGGCAATTAGGCAGTTAGTGGGTACCAGGTCAAATACTGTGACTCACGGGCACCTAAAGTCTGTATCACTGATGATAATTAGCACCCTAATGGGGGACTATATGGCGTGATACACAATATATGGGAAATCCCAGGATGTCCGTGATATACACAGTCAGCGTCCTAAACGGTCATAGACAGCATATAACTAGCAGGCTTAATACAATGTATCCGCAGCCTAGTCTATAACACAGTACATATATACAGCCTAAGGGATAACGTAGGCCTAATATTGATATGGTATATAGTAAAGCGTGGAATGGTGTCTAATTACACCTAACAGAAGGATATGTGACCCTAAGCGCAAGACCTTGACGCGCGTTTCACCTCAGCGGCTTCGTCAGGAGGTATCAGAATATGAAGTAGCAGGATATATATATATATATATACTCGAGATATAAGTGGGAGGGTTTACCTGGGTTGCGAACACCTGTGGTCTAACACAGCGGGCGTGGAAGCACCATGATCCACAAAGCCATCTCTCAGCGCGTCCCCGCCAATGCACCGCCAATGCACCGGCGCATGCACGGCGCATAATGACGTATCGGAGCACGTTGAGATGGCGCCGTGCAGTGCATGCGTGGAACCGCGACCCAGTGAAACGCAGGTGACCCGCAAACACAAGCAAATGGAACTAAGCTGGTGCAATTTAGAAGAAGTACGGAATCCCTGTATATAACAATCATCCATATTAGGCCTAAGATAATCACATATTCGTAGGTGCTGTTATTTGCATGCTAAAATCTAACAGTAACATATCTCTAAATACACTATACATAAATGAGCAAAACATCCAGCAATTAATACACCAGGTTAAGTTATACCACCAATCCACATGATTGCAGTATAATATTGATTACTAAGGATGGTATATCACATGATCAAAGTTAAATAAATATTACAATAATAAATAGAAAAGACACATAAGAAAAACCCCATAAAAGAAGTCCATAACAATCCATAGACATAGTGATTGACATAATAATTCATATAAAAAATCTAATTCATAATCTACAATAATTCATAATGTGCTGGATCACCTTGATCCAGAATAGACTAAAAGTGTATAAGATACTAATACTGAAATAAAATTCAGTCTATAGTAATATATCGTTCATGGCATTACAGTGATAAAGTATCCGTGCCAAGAGTTACTGGACACACTACTGATAATGTAAAGTGCATATGATATAAAAAAAATGGGGCGAGAGTGCCAGAAACAATCCCATCGAAGACATGGTTATGATGATTATAACAGTAGTAGGGGTGGCAACCCGTAAGGGAGAAAGACCCCACCAATTGTCCACTCATGGGATCGGTCGTGGCACTCCCGACCCATCACCCATAAAAACCAATTCGACGAACAGCTAACTCGACACTTATATAATAATGACGTGTTAGTTTATGCAGAGATTACCCCCAGGTGATTCTGTATCACGGAATAACTAAGCTGCAAGTCCCCAAAAATAATACAGGGAAGGGACCCAGCCGATACACGTAATCTTCAATATGATACATTCCCCTTGTATATGTTTTTATCCATTTCGGGTCATCTCTAATTGGTTCGAAGCTCTTCTTTCCCTGGTCGTTTGTTGGATCCATTGCCACCACATCCCGTATAGAAGATGGAATAATAATCTAAAAAAAAGAAGAAAAACAGTATTATAATGAAGAATAAAGAATACTAGGACTAAAACCTGCTATACCCTACAATTTAAAATTTGCGCTGTTCTTATAGAAAGGAGGAGAAGCTATTGGACTCATTGAGGCCGTACGGGGCTACAGTGTCCAGGACAACTATCTATCTGGTTTCTCTACGGAGCAGGGCTTGTTTAACATTCCCGCCTCTGGACCCCAAGCTAATTTTGTCTATGCCCCTCACTTTCAGGCCCCGTGGGTCAGATCCATGGAACCTACGGAAATGCCGTGGAATAGCTTGCAATGTGTCCAAGTCTTTCTCAGGTACCTCGGGGGCTGCATGAATTTTACTAATATGTTCCAGCACCCGGACCTTAAGGGCCCTGGTAGTCATCCCGATGTAAATCAAGTGACATGGGCATATAATCAGGTATACCACTGCCTCTGTATTGCATGTGATGTTATGCACAATTTTAAAGTTCTTTTTCCCAGAGGAATCACAGAAGGCAGTGGAACGGACCATATACTTGCATGCCACACATGACCTGCATGAGAATGATCCCCATCTAGGAACCTTACTACCAAATATGCCTCCTGCTGTTTTTGGTACATAATGACTATTGGTCAGGAGATCGCGCAAATTACGCGTGTAATCTGAGTGTAAGGGTTTAGACACGTTGCCAAGTCCCCATCTGTTTGGAGGACCGGCCAATGCTTGCGCAAGATGTTTTGAATGAAACTCCATTTGTTATTCAATGGGGTAATAAACCTCACCCCTGAGTCTCTACTGTCTTTTCGTCTAACTTTGCTTACCAGTAGGGAATCTCTCGTGGTATTTTTGCCTCTCTCGTAACACTGCTGAATCATATTTGGTTGGTACCCTCTCTCCAGAAATCGTTGTGTCAGAAGGGACGCCTGCTGTTCAAAGTGCTTGTGATTAGAGCAGATCCTACGTGTTCTTATAAATTGTCCTGTTGGTATTGCCTGTATGGTTTTCGGGTGATGTGAAGAGGAGGCGTGGAGAAGGGAATTGACAGCCGTAGTTTTTCTGAAAAAATTGGTGGATAAATATCAATCAGGTCCCTTCGTGATCATGATATCCAGGAACTCAACCCTGGTCTGGCTATACTTCCAAGTCACATTAATATTACATTCATTGGTATTCAATCGGACCAGGAAATCCTCCAGGGCAGGTACAGAGTCCTGCCATAGGAAGAATACATCGTCTATATACCTAGACCATAGGAGTGCGGCATCATACCCAGGAGTGTTATGGACAATCTCTCTTTCCCACAGCCCCAGGAACAAATTAGCATATGAGGGTGCACAAGACGCCCCCATCGCTGTTCCCTGTAGCTGTAGGAAGAGGCGGTCCTTAAAGAGAAAATAATTGTGCATTAACGGTGACTGAGACAGGCCGGTTGACCCATCCACACCTATGCCACGCCCACATTTTTAGTCCTGACGTAAGCATGGCGAAGTCAAAGATAGCGGTGCAACCGCCTGAATTACGGCCTAAAATATGCCTAATTTAGGTATATTTCACTATAGTAAATGACCCCTTGGTGTATTTGCCAATAGAGTATCTGTCCTGTTATTGATCTGTATTTATTTTCTCCCAGATAATCCCTTTATAATAAATGTCCACCTTTTAACGCTCTGTTATTTAAAGGTCCCACATTATCTGCTGATATATCTTAGGTCAGAGTTAAATTTTTCAAAAACAGAACTCAAAATTTCCTGCATAGACAAAGGTAAATTTGAAGAAGACTTGTGAACTCTCCGGACATGTCTGTCTTAGTAAATACTTGTATTCTCCATGAAATAACAATTAGAATCAGACAAAACTTTAAATGAAAAAATAAATAAAAAAGTGGCTTCCTGTGTTGACCATCTTACTCTTCATTACACCACGCAACAAAAGAAAACTTTTCGTCTGCTACTGTGCAAAAACCATTTGTCCTATACTAAATCGAGAATTACAAATCCAAAATCAGAATTGTTGTAACACGTCACGAAATTTTGCTACGCATAAGTATGTCTAAATTAAAGGGAACCTGTCACCAGGATTTTGGGTATAGAGCTGAGGACATAGGTTGCTAGATGGCCGCTAGCACATCCGCAATACCCAGTCCCCATAGCTCTGTGTGCTTTTATTGTGTAAAAAAAAATATTTTATACATATGCAAATTAACCTGATGAGTCCTGTCCCTGACTCATCTGACATACAGGACTCATCTCTGGTTAATTTGCATATGTATCAAATCGGTTTTTTTTACACAATAAAAGTACACAGAGCTATGGGGACTGGGTATTGCGGATGTGCTAGCGGCTATCTAGCAACCCATGTCCTCAGCTCTATACACAAAATCCCGGTGACAGGTTCCCTTTAACCTCCTCAGGACCGCCGTACGCAGGATTGCGTCCTGCCGGCGGTCCTGCTCTTCTGGGTGGACGCATATACGCGTCATCTCGCGAGGGCCGGGATTTCCTGTGAACGCGCGCACACAGGAACGGAAGGTAAGCGAGTGGATCTCCAGCCTGCCAGCGGCGATCGCTAGCTGGCAGGCTGGAGATCCGAATTTTTTAACCCCTAACAGGTATATTAGACGCTGTTTTCATAACAGCGTCTAATATACCTCCTACCTGGTCCTCTGGTGGTCCCTTTTGTTAGGATCGACCACCAGAGGACTCAGGTAGGTCAGTACAGTAGCACCAAACACCACACTACACTACACCCCCCCCCGTCACTTATTAACCCCTTATAAACCCCTGATCACCCATGATCACCCCATATAAACTCCCTGATCACCCCCCTGTCATTGATCACCGCCCTGTCATTGATCACCCCCCTGTCAGGCTCCGTTCAGACGTCCGTATGATTTTTACGGATCCACGGATACATGGATCGGATCCGCAAAAAGCATACGGACGTCTGAATGGAGCCTTACAGGGGGGTGATCAATGACAGGCGGGTGATCACCCATATACACTCCCTGATCACCCCCTGTCATTGATCACCCCCCTGTCATTGATCACCCCCCTGTAAGGCTCCATTCAGACGTCCGTATGATTTTTACGGATCCATGGATACATGGATCGGATCCGCAAAACACATGCGGACGTCTGAATGGAGCCTTACAGGGGGTGATCAATGACAGGCGGGTGATCACCCATATACACTCCCTGATCACCCCCCTGTCATTGATAACCCCCCTGTAAGGCTCCATTCAGACGTCCGCATGTGTTTTGTGGATCCGATCCATGTATCCATGGATCCGTAAAAATCATGCGGACGTCTGAATGGAGCCTTACAGGGGGGTGATCAATGACAGGCGGGTGATCACCCATATACACTCCCTGATCACCCCCTGTCATTGATCACCCCCCTGTAAGGCTCCATTCAGACGTCCGCATGATTTTTACGGATCCATGGATACATGGATCGGATCCGCAAAACACATGCGGATGTCTGAATGGAGCCTTACAGGGGGGGTGATCATTGACAGGGGGGTGATCACCCTGATCACCCCCTGTCATTGATAACCCCCTTGTAAGGCTCCATTCAGACGTCCGCATGTGTTTTGTGGATCCGATCCATGTATCCATGGATCCGTAAAAAATCATGCGGATGTCTGAATGGAGCCTTACAGGGGGGGTGATCAGTGACAGGGGGGTGATCACCCTGATCACCCCCTGTCATTGATAACCCCCTTGTAAGGCTCCATTCAGACGTCCGCATGTGTTTTGTGGATCCGATCCATGTATCCATGGATCCGTAAAAAATCATGCGGATGTCTGAATGGAGCCTTACAGGGGGGGGTGATCATTGACAGGGGGGTGATCACCCTGATCACCCCCTGTCATTGATAACCCCCCTGTAAGGCTCCATTCAGACGTCCGCATGTGTTTTGTGGATCCGATCCATGTATCCATGGATCCGTAAAAAATCATGCGGATGTCTGAATGGAGCCTTACAGGGGGGGTGATCATTGACAGGGGGGTGATCACCCTGATCACCCTGATCACCCCCTGTCATTGATAACCCCCCTGTAAGGCTCCATTCAGACGTCCGCATGTGTTTTGTGGATCCGATCCATGTATCCGTAAAAAATCATGCGGATGTCTGAATGGAGCCTTACAGGGGGGGGGGTGATCAGTGACAGGGGGGTGATCACCCTGATCACCCTGATCACCCCTGTCATTGATAACCCCCTTGTAAGGCTCCATTCAGACGTCCGCATGTGTTTTGTGGATCCGATCCATGTATCCATGGATCCGTAAAAAATCATGCGGATGTCTGAATGGAGCCTTACAGGGGGGGTGATCAGTGACAGGGGGGTGATCACCCTGATCACCCCCTGTCATTGATAACCCCCCTGTAAGGCTCCATTCAGACGTCCGCATGTGTTTTGTGGATCCGATCCATGTATCCATGGATCCGTAAAAAATCATGCGGATGTCTGAATGGAGCCTTACAGGGGGGGTGATCAGTGACAGGGGGGTGATCACCCTGATCACCCCCTGTCATTGATAACCCCCCTGTAAGGCTCCATTCAGACGTCCGCATGTGTTTTGTGGATCCGATCCATGTATCCATGGATCCGTAAAAATCATGCGGATGTCTGAATGGAGCCTTACAGGGGGGGTGATCAGTGACAGGGGGGTGATCAGGGAGTCTATATGGGTGATCACCCCCCTGTCATTGATCACCCCCCTGTCATTGATCACCCCCCTGTCATTGATCACCCCCCCCCTGTAAGGCTCCATTCAGACATTTTTTTTGGCACAAGTTAGCGGAAATTTTTTGTTTGTTTTTGTTTTTGTTTTTTCTTACAAAGTCTCATATTCTACTAACTTGTGTCAAAAAATAAAATCTCACATGGACGCACCATACCCCTCACGGAATCCAAATGCGTAAACATTTTTAGACATTTATATTCCAGACTTCTTCTCACGCTTTAGGGCCCCTAAAAAGCCAGGGCAGTATAAATACCCCACATGTGACCCCATTTCGGAAAGAAGACACCCCAAGGTATTCCGTGAGGGGCATATTGAGTCCATGAAAGATTGAAATTTTTGTCCTAAGTTAGCGGAAAGTGAGACTTTGTGAGAAAAAAACAAAAAAAAATCAATATCCGCTAACTTATGCAAAAAAATAAAAAATTCTAGGAACTCGCCATGCCCCTCATTGAATACCTTGGGGTGTCTTCTTTCCAAAGTGGGGTCACATGTGGGGTATTTATACTGCCCTGGCTTTTTAGGGGCCCGAAAGTGTGAGAAGAAGTTTGGGATCCAAATGTCTAAAAATGCCCTCCTAAAAGGAATTTGGGCCCCTTTGCGCATCTAGGCTGCAAAAAAGTGTCACACATGTGGTATCGCCGTACTCAGGTGAAGTTGGGGAATGTATTTTGGGGTGTCATTTTACATATACCCATGCTGGGTGAGAAAAATATCTTGGTCAAATGCCAACTTTGTTTAAAAAAATGGGAAAAGTTGTCTTTTGCCAAGATATTTCTCTCACCCAGCATGGGTATATGTAAAATGACCCCCCAAAACACATTCCCCAACTTCTCCTGAGTACGGCGATACCACATGTGTGACACTTTTTTGCAGCCAAGGTGGGCAAAGGGGCACATATTCCAAAGTGCACCTTTCGGATTTCGCAGGCCATTTTTTACACATTTTGATTGCAAGGTACTTCTTACACATTTGGGCCCCTAAATTGCCAGGGCAGTATAACTACGCCACAAGTGACCCCATTTTGGAAAGAAGACACCCCAAGGTATTCCGTGAGGGGCACGGCGAGTTCCTAGAATTTTTTATTTTTTGTCACAAGTTAGCGGAAAATGATGATTTTTCTTTTTTTTTCTTTTTTCCTTACAAAGTTACAGCTGAAAGTGAAAAATGTCATTTTTTTGCAAAAAAATCGTTACATTTTGATTAATAACAAAAAAAGTGAAAATGTCAGCAGCAATAAAATACCACCAAATGAAAGCTCCATTAGTGAGAAGAAAAGGAGGTAAAATTCATTTGGGTGGTAAGTTGCATGACCGAGCGATAAACGGTGAAAGTAGTGTAGTGCCGAAGTGTAAAAAGTGGCCTGGTCATGAAGGGGGTTTCACCTAGCGGGGCTGAAGTGGTTAATTAAGCACTTGGAAAGCATTGAATAATTTTGAACATAACGAGTTTTACTTCAACAATTACCTGATCTACATGAAAGTTTATGTAGTAAACAGTGTATGAAAATGTAATGGAGTAACAAAATTTCAAAAAGTCTTGTTTTTCAATTTAAAAGTCTTACTTGAGCAAGATCCAGTACTGTTAAAAGTGCTTCAGGCATCTGCTTTTGCATTTGTGAATAGTCATTGCAAAAACCAGCAGTAGTCCCCATCATGTTGGGATTCCAGTGGCCTTGATACCTGTTCTCCATTGTAGAAATATCTTTATGGAACTGCTCTCCATGTTCGTCACTTACGTGAAATTGGGTGGGAAAAAGTCAAGATGAGAATGTAAGAAATGCACTTTCAATGATATTCGGCAGCCAAGTTGTTTATACGCTGTAAGCATGTTGTCTACTAATTCAGCATAGTTTGCAGCTCGTCTGTTCCCAAGAGAGTTCTGCACTACTAGCACAAATGCATCCCAAGCTGCTAGTTCCAGAGGGTTGAGTTTTGTTCTGAATGTGTCATCATGCATTAGTTTGTTGATTTCAGGGCCAATAAAAATTCCGGCCTATATTTTAGCATCAGTTTTCAGTGTGCTAAACTTCTCCTTCAACTACTGGAACACATTCCCATCACGATCAAGTGCAATTACAAAATGTATCATTAAACCAAGTTTAATGTGAAGTGGTGGAAGATAAACTTGAAGTGGATCGACCAGTGATTTGTGTTGCATATTGTACTGAGAGGCCACTGTCTCATTTTGTAATGATTGTTGTCATCACGATTGTTCCATAGGCACAAGAAACACATGTAGGCCAAGCAGCAGTGCTACAACTTTCAGGTCAGCACACATTTTCCATTTATGTTCTGAGTATTTGATCAAAATAAATCTCACGCCGTTCAGTATTCAGCGCAGGCACAGTGAGGAAAGGACACTCGGTGGCTGCTGGCTTCCTCACTGCGCCTGCGCCGAATACTGAACGGCGTGAGATTTACACTGCAGACATGGCCGGCGGGAGGAGAGCAGCGCTGCCTGGCCCTGTCACTCAAGAGAAGAAGGGTGTAAAAAGAGGTGGGCAAACGGAGCCTCTATGAGCAGGTGCAATGCCCCCCCCCCCCCCCCCTGCTCCTAGAGGCTAATTAGCATATTATACAAGTTAGTTTTTCTCAATAACTGTGGCAGGCAGTGAGATGGCACTAATATAGCTATGTTCAACTGATATTAGCACATCGCTGATGTCAGCCAGCTTAATACCCATTTTTCAGGTGACAGAAACCCTTTAAAGTGGCCATGAACCTTGGGTAGAATGTTGATGGTTGAGCGATTGTCTGGCCAACAATTGTTTTGCACGTAGAGCCCTACATATTTTGGTCCATACTGGCCATTCTAGTCATTTACATCGGCCGCTAAAAATTCAGTACAACAGGCTTCTTTTTTAAAGTGATCTTTGGCTGTCATTGCTTGGATAAAATTGAAGGTTAATTTATGAAATTTTCACCTGACGAAAGATTGCTTTTGTTATAAGTGTGCGTTTTGATCAACTCTAGACAAATGTGTATGAGTTCTTTTAGTTTGTTAATATTCCCCCACTGGTGTTAATTGATGCCGTTGTAATTTTGAAGGTCTTTCTTTATACCTTGGTTTGGCCACATTAGAATTTGATTATGTTCATAGCATAGTATTTTGTATTAAAGTGTAACTGCCATTCTATTTTTATTTGTGTAATGTGTAGGGAAAGTGATACTAACCATTTTTGTAATATACTTTAATTACTGAAATCATACATTTCTATTAGAAAAATAGCTCTAAAGTGGCCCATATTGAGCCTTAGCAGCGCTCCTCTGTCTTCAGTGAGGCCGGACTAAAAGCGGAGCTAAGGGGAGGCCAGCATGACGCTGGTTTGGTTGGCGAGGAGTCAGGCGGTGGAAGGGTTAATTAGGTTTGCAGCCGGGAGATGGAGGGGTTGCCGGGGTAACAGAAGGGGGTGTGGTGAGGGGTATATATAGTATGGGGGGAGAGGGGTTCGGGGTGCCATTTTGTTTGGGCGGTTTAGCCAACTCCCACACCCACCCGCCCTTATTTGCAGGGCATCGGGGGGACGGTATTTTTTAAAGTTATAAAAAAAAAAAAAAAAAAAAAAAAAGAAAAGAATAAAAGCATGGGGATAGTGAGCGAGGGTTGATGAATGGTGGCATGGAGATGGTGTGGTATTGTCGCGGCAGTCGTGGCGGTGGGAGGTCCTAGAAGTTGGTGGATATGGTGTTAGTGGAGAATGGGAGGGCCCCCACGGGTGGGGCTGGACTCTCATCGGTTATCAGGAATCGAGGATTAGGCGCCCATCACCTGGTGCCTCCGAGCTGGCGTTCATCGGCTGGGGGCAAGATGGAGTTGCCATTTGGTTTGGTAATTTATCTTATGTGGGCTTCTAGGACTTCCCTCGTCATTTACTTGGTATTGGAGTTAATGTTAAATTATTCATGTGCTGTTATGTTATGTAATAAAACGGCTGCTGTGGCCGAATTTAATCCGATTCTTGAGTCTGACTCTGATTTGGTAAACGGGGGGTTGGTAAGAGGGGTAAGGATAGGAAGACCCGAGCAGTCTAACCAATACCCTAGTCATGTTACATAACTGCGGAGACTTGCTCAACCTCGACTGTGTTATGTAAACACAAGACAGAGGAGCGCTGCTAAGGCTCAATATGGGCCACTTTACAGCTATTTTTCCTAATAGAAATGTATGATTTCAGTAATTAAAGTATATTACAAAAATGGCCAGTGTCACTGCCCCTACACATTACACAAATAAAAATAAAATGGCAGTTACACTTTAAGCATAGTATTTTACTTTTATATTTATATCTGGAGGAGAAGTAGGACTAGGGTTATTTCTGAGGGTTGGCATACCATATCTGTACAATTTTTGGTTCCATCAAGCTCATATCCAGCCTCTCATGGATTCGTGACCTTGATTCACTGAGAGAATTGGCACATTTGTATCCTAGAATAATGCTGCTATGGGCAGCCTTCCACTATCTCAATTTTTAGCACTTTCCTTTGTTAAAATGACTTGCCATAAATTTGATGACACCACTGTTTGCCTCAGTAGAAGGTGTTAAACCATGAATTAGAGTAGAGGTCACTTGGGACTTCTGTGTGTTGTGGTGCCTCCCGGTTTGACATATTAGCTATGGTCTTTAGAGACTTTATGGGGAGTTTGATGGATGACAGCCTCAATACAGTTTGTTTTATTAAATTTACCATTGGGAAGGAGTTCAGTGTTGTTTGTCATAGATCTATTGGTCAAATCAGAACTTTATTACGGGGGGAAAACCCTGAGTCAAGATGCTCTATGGAAAGGAAATACACAGGCGGCGCAGGTGTTATCATTTGTCTTATCCATCTTGTCTTTAATTTAATATGAGAAGCATTTTTATAAGATCATATATGACATAATATGCCCCTTGCCATACAGTATAAGGATGTTTGCAAGTGACTAAAGAGATTTGTAGTATTATGAACGTACAAGACTGCAGACCTATATATAACATAGGGCATGGAGGGCTTATTTTTACGTTGAGAAATAGTGAGAGGTAATGGGGTCAAGTGCACAGTAGGATAAGCCTATTTCCAGCCTACTTTTTTTTTTTTGTATCCACATTTACTTATTATAATACTGCATTTCCTCTGGGGGTTACTGGTTCTTATTGAGAAAATACAGCTGGTAGTAATATGTAATATTACAGCTGGTATATGTAGTATCACACACAATCCTCTATAAGGAAAAAGGTAGGCAAATTAGCTCTCAGCCAGAATGATCCTTTTTTATTTTTGCACACGTAAGGTAATTGGCTATAGCGGTCTTGTTACTAATAACAGGTCCCCAGTGCTTCCAGTCTGCCAGGGACCACTAGGATCCTTGATGCTGGAGCAGAGGGTGTTTTTAAAAGTAGATATTATTTTTTTTTCTAAGTGTACCTGAGTTTTCAAAAAAAAAAAAGTTTGCATAATGTCTGTGCTCAGGATCAATCAGACTGGCCCACCGGGGAGGTGGGGGATTCCTCTCTGGGCCCCCAGTCTCCTGCACTTGAGATAAGATGGAGGAGTAATTATTTCTCCTTTCTCAGGAGAGATAATTATTGTAGCCACTATGTGGCAGTATTGCAAAGTTAATACAAGCCAATTACTAATGTATTGTTATTATCCATATTGCTTCCATTGCTGCCTGGATTCATTTTTCCATTACATTATACTTTGCTAATTTCCATGTTTACAACCACCCTGCAATCCATCATTGGTGGTCGTACTTGCACACTATAGGATAAAGCACTAGCCAATGTGTGCTCCCATGGTCCCGGCGGCCACCAGAGAGGATGATGCTTTTGCCTATAGTATGCAAGCATGACCACCACTGCTGGATTGTAGGGTGGTCTGTAACCATGGAAATATGCAGTGTATAATGTGATGGAAAAATGAATCCAACCAGCAAAGGAAGCAATATGGATAATAGTATATTAGTAAGTTGCTCGTATTACCTTTCTCTCCATTATAAATGCCACTTACTGAAGTGAGAGAACACCTGACCCTAGTGTACATAGATTGGTGGTAATGTAATTGAATCATTCAGGACCCCTTTTTTTCATGATCAGTGGGTGTTCCAGCAGTCAGACCCCAGCAATCTAATATTTATCACATATCCTGTAGATAGGCGATAGGTCCTTATGGTAGGACAACCTTTTTATACTGTAAATTATGTGCAATCTCAGGAGGTTAAGATTGGATAAATTTCATGCCAGACATTTATGCTTAAAGAGGGTTGTCTCACTTAACTTTCTCTACATGATAAATGTAATTTACTTAATACAAGGCACTTACTAATGTATTGTGATTGTCCATATTGCTTCCTTTCCATCACATTATATACAGCACATATCCGTGGTTACGACCACCCTGCAATCCAGCAGTGGTGGCCGCACTTACACACTATAGGGAAAGGCTGGAATGCGCATAGGCCAAACACCTTTCCCTATAGTGCGCAAGCACGGCCACCACTGCTGGATTGCAGAGTGGTCAAAAGTAAACCATGGATACGAGCAGTGTGTAATGTGATGGAAAAGAGCCAATATGGAGAATCAGAATACATTAGTAAGTGCCTTGTATTAACTTTCTCTACATAATAGATGCCATTTGTTGAAGTGAGGCAGCCCCTTTACTTTCACACTAGCGTTTGGGGTTCCGCTTGCGAGTTCCGTTTGAAGGCTCTCACAAGCGGCCCCGAACTGATCCGTACTGCCCTAATGCATTCTGAGTGGATGCGGATCCGCTCAGAATGCATCAGTCTGGCAGCGTTTGTCCTCCGCTCCGCTCAGCAGGCAAACACCTGAACGCAGCTTGCACCGTTCGGGTGTCCGCCTGGCCGTGCGGAGGCAAACGGATCCGTCCAGACTTACAATGTAAGTCAATGGGGACTGATCCGTTTGAAGTTGACACAGTATGGCTCAATTTTCAAACGGATCCGTCCCCCATTGACTTTCAATGTAAAGTCAAAACGGATCCGTTTGCACTATCATGAACAAAAAAAATTTTTATTTTTTATTTATTTTTAATTTTTATTTTTTTCATGGTAATGCAAACGGATCCGTTCTGAACGGATCTAAGCGTTTGCATTATAGGGTTAGGCACAAAATGTCTTGGTGCGTGTATTGCATGTTTCCTGTGTGTGATAGGAACTGCATGTGTCTTGTTTCTGACTGACTGACTTAAGACCAGAATATCCATATATGTGTAAGGCCACTTTCACACTTGCGGTAGCAGGGTCCGGCAGACTATTTCAGTCGGGCAACAGCCTGCCAGATCCGTGCTTACGCTAGCCCACTGTGCCGCCGGAAGTCCGCTCCGGCCCTGTTCACTATAATGGGGGCGGGCAGGAGGCAGCTGGACAAAAACTACAGAGGACTTCCGGTGGCACGGTGGGCTAGCATTAGCTTGGATGCGGCAGGCTGTTCCCCTTCCTGAACATCCTGCCGGACCCTGCTACTGCAAGTGTAAAAGTAGCCTAAATTCTGCCAAATGTATGTTTGTGTCTACAATCATACTTCATCTTAAATTTTTCTGTTATCACTGTAAGGGCTCGTAAACACGATTGTTGGATGTTTTGCAGTCTGCAAATTGCAGATCTGCAAAACATGGATACTGGGTGTGTGCATTCCACATTATGCTGAACAGAACAGCAGGCCTCTAATAGAACAGTCCTATCCTTGTCTGTAATTCTGACAATAATAGGACATGTTCTATAATTCTGCATAACAGCCATGCGGACAGACATGGAATGCACATGGAGTCATTTCTGTTTTTTGCAGCCCCATTGAAGTAAATGGTTTCACATACAGGCCCCAAAAATAAAAAATGGTACGGAAAAAAAATAAGTTAGTGTGCAGGAGCCCTAAGGTGGGCCCCCAGAATCAGTTATACTGGTGGGCCCTAGATACGCCAGTCGGACACTGGCTGTGCTTCTTTGTACACAACTGTGAAAGAACATGTATGTTTGGGTCTCCCTAAGAATCTTTTCAGCCATATTATTATCTGTTAAAGCTGCACAGCTAGATGCATTTCACTCAGAAGCAGAGAGCGTCTCCATTCTGCCAGCATTGTACCACTGTGACGTTCTTTCTCTTATTTCCCACTATGTTTTTTTCCAGACATATTATTCCCTGTTTCAGCGGCACAGCTATATGCATTTCACTCAGAAGCAGAGGGCGTCTCTGCTCTGCCAGCACTCTACCGAGGTGATGTCCTTTCCCTTATTTCCCACTATGTTTATTTTACACTGCAGAGCTCAAAGAACAGATAAGAAGTGATAAATCACTCTTATAGACACATTGGAGGATCCTGTGATGTTCAGAAGTAGTTATTTTATGAAGCTTACAATCTCAGCTAGCTCTGACACTTCCTCTCAGCCGTTTTCTGAATCTCTGTTACTAGGGACAGATCTTGCCTGATAACAAGCAGTAGATTGCAAATTAGGGGGGAGTAAGGCCCCTAGTGGCTATGACTTAACAGGTTTTTTTAGGTGAATGAAGGGAGATTTTTTAAATTAAGTAATTTAGAAATTTCTATTTACACCATTCTGTAATAAATGAAAAGAAATAGGGAGAAAAAATTGACTCTTTAAAGGGAATGTGTCAACCAGGTAGTGACAGGTATCCTTTTCTCATATCTTGCCTGAGCTGTTTTTTTTTAAAAATCAGATCCTTTTTATTGACATCACCAAATACCGTAATAATACAGTCTTACAGCAGAATATAGCAATGAAAGGCTTTTCCAACAACACATACAATCTTGGTCTGTACTCAGAACCTTAGCATATATCATGATACAACTTTTAAGCCTGAGCTGTTCTTAACCGCATTTTGAGATATGCTTCACAGCGGAGGTCCCCAGCCTTTCAGTGACGTCGGGAGCAGCAGGCAATTCAGAAATAGGGCAGAAAAATTTTGAATGTGGAGAAACAAAATACATTGAATTGCAAACATTTGCTGATATTTTAGTGTGAACTTGAACACTAGAATTATACCATTCAAATCGGCACAGTTTTGTAGCACATCTATGATGGGTCTGCAACGATTTCAATTGCCAGTATATATGGTCATAACCCAGGACTGCCATGGTGAGCCACACAGTAGGAGGTAGAGAGCCACATGTGGCTCCTGAACCACTGGTTGGGAACCACTGCTTTACAGTAACCACCAAAGACACAATGGACAGAAGGAGCCCTCATTAATTTCTATGGGAAAGTTTTCTAGTCATTCATTGAGATCTGAGCAAAGGTCTGGAGGGATATCGCCTTTCGTGAATGGCAGATCCTGCCCTGTCTGTCTGTCTATCCATTAGTGATAGTTATCAAGCTAAGACTACACAGAAAAGTCGCGCAAATTTTTTATAATGATAGTCAATGGTGTCACACTACAACATGCAACTGTCACGGTGGGGAGTGGGGGAAACCCCCCACCGTACAAAGTAATGAAATAAGGGGTAACTTCTAGGCCAGTACACCGGAATAAGGGAGCAGGTCACCTATAGCGTCCCTAAATCTGGCCCTGTTCTCCTAACTGTATGAGCTGACCCAAAAGGTAGGCGGGCCCATACGCTGGAACATCAGAATCCTGAAATCCCTGAGGTTAGGGGACAGGGACCAGAGACAACCAGGTTCATCCAAGACACGGATGAACAGGATTCTCAAATGGCTTAGCAGCAGGGAAAAGGGGAGCCCGTACACAGCTAGAGGATCGGCAGGTAAGAACACCAAGACTACTAACTCACCTGCTGAAGCCTCCACAACTTGAACCCATGCATAAGTACAGGAGCCCGAACACACAGCAGGTCACAGTACAAACTACCACACAGGAATCCAGCATACCAACTCTGCCAGAGCCCCCATGCTCACACAGTGCATGGCAGCCCCAAGCAGCGCTGCATACAGGCTTATGGTTCACCCCTCCGGGAAAGCATCCCCCTCGCGGAGGTAGCACACACAAAGTGAAACGTCTTGCACACATGCAGGGACAAACACAAACAACATCCCAGACATTTCAACAACAAACAAGACGTACAACAAACCTCCAACTCAAACCCACACCATAAACAACACACCAGGAGGGGAAGGAAGACAAGGAGGAACTAAATAGAAACATAGAAGACCTTGATGACCACAAGGGTGGCCCTCACTGGACAGATGGTAAAGCCAGGAGCAGTGAACCACCAGCACACACCAAGCCTGGACAAACACTTAGCTACAGGCACCCAGCAGAAGCTAAATAGCCCAAAGCGACCACACCTAATCAGGGGGTTAACCCTTACAGCACCAGACAGTGGAAGGCTACAACTTAAAGGGGAAGTGCACACACCAGCCACCATGTTGCCACCGGCAACAGCATGCGTGGCAACCATGTCACGGCGCACACAGCCAAAGCTGAGACACTGCCACCACATGCCATAGCAGCAACACGTTGCCACCGGCAACAGCATGCGTGGCTACCATGTAACTGCGCACACAGCCAAAGCCGAGACACTGCCACCACATGCCATAACAGCAACACGTTGCCACCGGCATCAGCAAGCATGGCACCAGGGTCACGGCGCACACAGCAAAGGCCATGACAGCAACATGCAGCAACTGTAATATGATGGTCGCCAAAAAATCCATCCAAGTTGGATTTTTGTGCGACTGTTGTGTTTCAGTCGCAGCATGTCGCTGTGGGACACCATTGACTATCATTACAAAAAATGTTGCGCTACACATGTCACCGTGTAGCCCGCCCTAGCCTTACTCTAAACATGTCTGTAATAAGGAGATAACTGCAGTAAAGTGGTCTGTACAGATCAAGAAGTGGAGGCAATTATTAGGCTTATCTTTTTTTTATTTATTTATATATGACATGAAAAATAAAAATAGCCGTGCCAAAATTCTTTACCTGTTGTTCAGATCAAGCTTTTATGTTTTTAACCTATTTTTTTATTTTCTGCGGACACGTTTCCTTTATGGCACTGCAGCCTGCCTCTGGGGCTTCAATGATCATGGTCAACCTGTTTTAAGAACAATTTCCATGAAACTAGATCAGACATTTGTCTGGTTTTGGAAGTACAGTAAAATTTCCAGGTTTGCTGATACCTGGAAACTTGAAATCAAGGAGACCTGTGTGTAGGTGGCAGTTAGAAGTTTGTGCGCAGCCAGAGCCTCTTGCACGACATGCTGTGTGTTATTAATCTGGGAAGCATTGATTGTTGTAGTTCTGCTTTGCTCTTTAACCAGGAGGGAGGCTGAACAAATGCATTTGACAGTAGAATTGGTGGAATGAATCTATTGACTGCGAGGCGTCCACAGCGTCTCTTATATCAGTTTAATTAACTGTTCATCATGTCAGGTAGGGTTGGCAATCAATGACTGCATTAGTCGTATGATTAATTGACAATAAAAGCAGGAGCTTAATACTGTAATATTAGTCCCCCTATTAATGTGTAATTGAATCACTGACTAACAGGGCCTATAAACCTTACTGTTTAATGCTGCATCTATAAGTATTCATGATTCCTTTTTATCCAACACTAAAGACTCTATTACACAGCAGATGATCGGGTGAATGTTCTTGCACACGCTCATTCCCGATTATTACCCTGTGTATACATTCCACCGATCAGCTTTATATGACCTACCCAGAAATGCAGACTGAATGGGGACAAATAATTGTAGCCCTGATGGTTCATCTCCATGCATGTCTGTTTTATTAAATAATAGTTTTTCACAATAAATGACCAATTTGGAGCATCTCTCCTTATGACTCTGTGTTGTGCCATTCCTCTATTATTCTTACTAGACGTTTATTATTGAATTGCCGCTTGGGTGTTACCAGTTTTGTCCCTGCACCGTCTGACACTGTGCAATCAGAGCTGCCAGTGTCCTACTGGTCAGGGACACGCCTCCAACTGGTAGCGCATAGTTTACATTTAATTCATAAAGGTCTAGTAGAAATAATAGAAGAATTGCAGAGCATAAAATTACACACGGGGACAAAATTGCTTTTGAATTATGGCTGAACAGAATAATTTATAAAACAAACTAATGAAACTGGCCTGGACAAAAATGATGGTACCTTTTTAAAAGAAGTTTTCCGAGTTTTTACTACTGATGACCCATCATCTGTATAGGTCATCAGTATCTGATCAGTGGTGGTCGACACCCTGGACCTCTGTCGATCAGCTGTTTGAGAAGGCACCAGTGCTCGCAGTAACGCCACTGCCTTCTGCTTTTCCTAGGCCAAGTAACGACACGTTCATCGGTCACATAGTCTAGGCGCAGCTCAGCCCCATAGAAGTGAATGTTGCTGAGCTGTGATACAAGCACAGACGCCATACAATGTACATCGCTGAGCTTGGTGAGCAAGGAGAAGGTCGCTGTGCTCACAGGAGCACCGGTGCCTTTTCAAACAGCTGATTGGGGTAGAGGTCCCAGGTGTCGGACCCCCCACCGATCAGATACTGTTGACTTATCCAGAGGATAGGTCATCAATAGTAAAATCTCGAAAACCCTTTTAACGTAATATTTTGTTGCACAGCCTTTTGAAGCAATCACTGCAATCAAGCGATTTCTGTAACTTTCAGCGAGACGTCTGCACCTGTCCACAGGTATTTTGGCCCACTCCTCGTGAGCAAACTTCTCCAGGTGTCTCTGCTTTGAAGAGGGCCTTCTCCACAATGCATGTTTCAGCTCTTTCCACAGATGTTCAATAGGATTTGGATCAGGGCTCATATAAGGCCACTTCAGTATAGTCCAATGCTTTGCACCTAGCCATTCTTGAATTTTTTTAGCTGTGTGTTTTGGGTCATTATCCTGTTAGAGGACCCATGACCTTGACTGAGGCCAAGCTTTCTGACACTGTGCAGCACATTTCTCTCCAGAATGCCTTGATAGTCTTGAGATTTCATTGTGTCACCCTGTACAGATTCAAGACACCCTGTGTCAGATGCAGCAAAGCAGCCCCAAAACATAACTGAGCCTCCTCCTCCTCCGAGCCTTCACCATAGGTACAATGTTCTTTTCCTGGCCTCAATGAAGTAAGAGCCGGTATTTTATGTGTCAGCAGCAGCTATTGCTAATTGATACCTTGAGATTTAGCATGGCTGTCATAGCTGATCCGGGATGGCTCTTACTGGGAGTAGTCAAAGTGCTGGGTGGGTGACCACTCCCCATGTTCCAGCCAGCACTGCCAGGTGTGTGGATTTACCTCCCTCTGACAGTGGAGCTCAGGAGTCTGTGTGCTGTGAACTGAGGGCTTTGCTGGGATTTGAGGTTTGAGCCGGGCTGGAGGACTCAGGCCCCTCTAAAGGCGAACAGGCTGCCTATGGACTTGATGAGGCTGAACTGCTAACGGGGTGTGAATTAACACCCAGGACAAAAGGTGACTTTTATTGTTTATGGGCTTTCCTAGTGTGTGAACAAACACCAAGCCATCTGCATTTTGTGATACACCTTATCTGCATTTTGTTATACACCAATGTGTGAATAAACACAGCTTTTTGATTCAAGAACGGTGTACTTTGCCTCTATACTGCATCCGCTAATCCTAACTACCAGAGCGAATCCCCACAACACACAGAAGGCTGTCAATCACTGTGTACGTGTGTATAATCTGGACTCTCACTGTCTCTTCTAGGAATCCTATCAAGACGCCCAGATAATCGGACAGAGCGCTCGTTCCTGACAATCTGTCCATCAAAATGTGCCGTTCATCGGGTAATCCTGTCTTTGATGCAGGCATGTAAATTAATTATCATTTCCTGGCAGCAGATCGTCCTGTCTAAACAGCGATCTGCTGCCTAGAAATAATGTACAGTAGCTGTAAGAGGATGAGTGATGTCAATAGCCATCCTCATACTGTGGAGGTGACCACCACCACTTGATGAGCAGCGTTCCTTCCCAACAATCTTCTGCTGCTCAGCGCGTATAAATGCACCTTCACTGGTTTTTCGACAAAAACTTTCCTGACAATGAAACCGGTCCCTTGGGTTCTAATCCCTGGGACCCGCCGTAATCAACTGCCATTTTTAGAGTAGGCATCCTCTGCATGTGTTCATTGAAATCGATGTCCTAAGATGTGTAATTGAGGGGGGGTCCAGTGATGTACATACTGTCCAATATAAGTAGACAGGGGCCTGAGGGGGATACTATCCTGTATAATACCTATATGCTCTAACAGAGATGTACTTACTGTCCAATAGAAGCAGGCCTCACTGCCTCAAAGGGCCTTAGATAAGGGGGGCCCAGCACTGAACTCCTTCTCATGTTTCCTGACCTTTAAAACCATGGCATTTTCCTGAAGCTGCCACTAGGGGGAGCTCACTGCATATAAATTTTTACAGCTTCTGTTAAGTTCAGTGGTAACTGTATACATTACTATGAACTGAGCTTCTCTCAACGCAGCAGCAAAAAAAAAAAAAAAAAAAACGTTTTATAATACAGTATACTGTATAGGGGAGAAAGGAGATGTATAGCTGCATATGAGACCTTTATTCATAAAGTTCTCATATGCCATATTTATAAAGAACCTGTTGTACTAAATCCAACAAGGAAGTTGGACAAAATAGATGAGCTGGCATATGACTTTTCTCCATAAAAAAAAAAAACGACTCAATAGACCTTTAAGAGGTGCTATATGCTTCCAATTTCATACGTAGTCATGCAGAGGTTTTCGTTGTTGGATTTCTTTTGAATCTGCTGGAACGTAAGGCACTGTTAGAAGCGTTGTCTATCTTTGATGTTTGGAGCCCCTGTGGACTCTGTATAGACACACGGCCTGGTCCTGGTCATGTGTATGCAACTGTACACAGACAACCCCTTTACATGGGTCTTTATACCATGTCCACAATATAAGTCCTCATGCACACAGCCATATCCTTATTGCAGTCTGCAAATTACGGATCCATAAAATATGGACATCTTCCATGTGCAATCTGCATTTTTCTCATTGCCATCACTAAAAATACGACAAGAATAGGACATGTTCTATAATTTGGGGCACAACACTCAAAATAGAAATGAATGGATCTTGAGCAATCCGTAAAAAAAATCTGAAATATGGTCATGTGCATGAGGCCTTAGGGATAAGTGACTGATCGGTGGGGGTCCATTGTTCACCCTGCTTGAATGGAGCAGCACTTGTGCACTTACGCTATCACTCCAATCATTTTCTATGGAGCATCCAGAAGAAGCCTAGTACAGCGCTTAGCTATCTCCAGCAGTCTCCTACAGAATGAATGGAGTGGCAGCAGACATGTGCAACCGTCACCTCATACAACTAGGGGGAACATGAGCAAGGCCGGCGTCGGCCCCCTGCATACCTGGGCAAGTGCCGGGGCCCACAGCTCCTGCGGAGGCCCACAGCACAGCTGCCAGAGGCCAGAAGCAATGAGCGCTTCCATCAATACAGATGGAAGCACTCATTTCTGGAGCGCAGGGAGCTGGCTCCTGTCACTCACTGTTCAGCTCCCTGCACTCCTCCCCTTCTTCAGGCCAGCCACGCTCTGAATGGTGAAGCAGCAAGTCAATGAGGGCAATACTACTGTGAGGGGGTACAATTTTTTTTT
Organism: Bufo gargarizans; assembly: GCF_014858855.1. Taxonomy (NCBI): domain Eukaryota; kingdom Metazoa; phylum Chordata; class Amphibia; order Anura; family Bufonidae; genus Bufo; species Bufo gargarizans. The sequence goes on along the minus strand of NC_058088.1, from coordinate 80,406,700 downwards.
AAAGTATTGGTGGGGGTGCCAGAGAAAGGACCCGCCCCAGGTGCCACTGTAGGCACGAAACTGAAGCAGGGAACTATTTGCTGCCCGCTCTACCATTGAGCCGCCAGCGCTCCACAGCAGCAGCAGCACAATGTCCTCACACATCGTCCTGCTGATCTGTGTAGGAGGAGCGGGGCAGGCTGGGAATCGGCCTCTGCTCCTCCTACACAGCCGCGCAATGTGTCACAGTATCCTGCTGCTGCTGCTGATGGGGAGCGCAGATCATGGGAGGAGCCAGGGGACTGAGGCCAGGAGGATTTATTGTTTGTATTTTTCACTTCCTGTGAAGGGGCACATCTGGGCATAACCACTGTGAAGGGGGTACTGGGCACATATCTTGGCATATCCACCGTAAGAGGGAACATATCTTGGCATAGCTACTGTGAAGAGGGCACACATCTTGGCATATCAACTGTGAGGGGGCACATATCTTGGCATATCAACTGTGAGGGAGCACACATTTTGTGATATATATACTGTGGAGGGGGCACATATCTTGGCATATCTACTGTGAGGGGGCACATATCTTGGCATATCTACTATGAAGGGTGCATATCTTAGCATATCTACTATGAAGGGGGCACATATCTTGGCATATCTACTATGAAGGGTGCATATCTTAGCATATCTACTATGAAGGGGGCACATATATTGGCATATCTATTTTGAAGGGGGCATATCTTGGCATATCTACTGTGAGGGGGCACAAATCTGTGAGTAGACCTGAGGGACTGAAACACTGGGTAGAAAATAAAAGTAGGCACATAAGGACGGATTCACATATATCCGCTCTGTAGCATGCTCTGAGTAAGGTATTTCATCTATAATAAATGCAGTTTCATTGCTGTAAGCGCCGTTCAAAATGCCACAAGGGGTCCCACTGAGACTTTATCGCCCAAGGGCCCACATGAACCTAGAGCCGTCTCTGAACATGAGGCTCCACAGGTCGGACCTCTGACGATCATACACTTATTCCCTATCTTGTTTTTCAAAGGAAAATCCCTTTTTACTATATTTATTTTTTTGTGTGCAAAGTAGCAACTGTCTAATTGAAGAGAGGCCTCCTACACCAAAAAGACAAATTCACCTGGTACTGTACATCTGTATCACCAATATACATTGCGGTATTGTACTGAGAATGTACTTTGAACTGTCAACAAAGCAATGTGTGTCAAAAAGTTTTTAAGCAAAAAGTTATTATGCAACATAATACATAAGTTATCGGAAATGTTCATATTCTATTTTAAGGAACGCTATCGATGTGTATTATATGCCAGAATTGTCGTTTCTCCAAATTACCATGTGATATACATGTTGCTCCACTAGAGGGCACTCATACTGCTTCCTGGACACTGCTGCTTGAGCACAGAAACGATAACCTACTTCATCAGTTATCATGCTTTCTGCTTCTGTGCTGTCACCGGTTTCCTAAAATGTGCACTTTGGTTATATCCTTAATTCTAGAACATATATTAGATTATATATTAGAGTCAAGGAAAGTTTTAGAAATTTACAGTTTCATAAATTTACGAAGCGTGAATTTTATTTTGTAATATTTGGCTTTTCTGGATCATGATTATGATGGCTGTGTCAAATCCTTATCTGCCTTCTTATAAGCTGATTTCTCAGGAATATATATATGTATTGTTTATATTGTTTTCAGTCTCGTACAAGTACAATGCAGCAAATGCAATAAAGAGTCTTGAGGACTCCTGTTTAAATCTGGAAGACCATTGGGGTCCTTTACACTCTGGCCCAGATTTACTAATTAAGTGAGGGCCAAAGAGGGCGAAGTTATTGCAGGCCCGACATGACAAGGTTTGAAGGGGAGAGCAGGAACGGAAGGAGTTAATAGTTTGGAAGAAGTGGTGTTAGGCCTGTGGGTGGTAGGGATTGGGTCAAGCAGGGTCACATGGGCCTGGGAAGATTTAGTAGGAGAGAGGTACATGATATCCGGACAAAGGGGCAGTTAGTCATCCAGGGCAGGACCTGGAAACGGCCCACCCGACCTCCCTCTTGTTACAAGGCTTGTGGGTGTGGGTCCTTTGTTTATATTTTTGGGGCACTTTTGTCACGGCAGCTGGCGAGGAGGAGGTCATGCATTGAAAGGATTGAGGTGGTAGTTGGTCAACCATTGGAGAGATGGCGCCCCCCAACAATGAGTGGTGTAAGGGATCGGTTATCATCCCCATGTCAGTGTGTTGCGACTGGGGATGTCAGGGCAACTATGACCTCCTCTCCTGACAACCTGTCTGGGTTTAATATGTTTCATGATGTTCATGATGTTTATAACATGTTCGTTAATAAAGAGGCTGCTTCCATCGTCACACAGTGTCAGGACTGGTTATTTTACAGTTAGATAGGTTCTCACCTCTGCAACACCCTAGTCATGTAGATGGAGTAAAGACCATCTGTCTAGTCCTGCACCAGAGTTATCAAAGGGGCTGGATGATGAATGTGGTGCAGGGATAGACCCTTTTCTCTAGCTCTACACCAACTATTGGTTGGCTTATTTTGAGACAGATTTTTATGCCAGATCTTAAAGGGGTGTCCCATGAAAAATATTGTACAGTTTTCAAACCAGCAGACTTTTGTAATTGCATGTAATTAAAAATGTATTATAGCTACTGAGTTATTCACTGAAATCTACCTGTATAGCACCACCTGCTGTTTGCTCTTTTTCTAATTTCTCTGTCCTGCTGACTGAGACGGAAACACACATGCTCAGTTCTATCCTTCATCTGCCACCAGCTGCAGCAGAATAGAGATGCCCAATGAGAGAGGACATGCCCCTTGATCTATCTAGCAGAGTAATTGGAGCAATGAATGGAGAGATCTCTGGATCCAAGTGGGTACAGGGCTGGTTCTAGCTTTGTTAGAAAGAGATTGTCATGAATGATTTTCATTTTTTACATTATTCATAGGATAACCCCTTTAAGCCTTCCCCCTTTCCCATGACGCTTTGCCCCCATTCCACTGACCCCTTTCCCCTTGTTGAGCATGTTTGTAAAAAGTGTAGAAACCATACCAATTTGCACCACTTTTTTTGGGCTCCAACACATACGTAAATCTGGGCCACTGTTTTCCCCGTGTTTTGGTTTGTGTTAGATGGGAATTATACAGAGGCTTGTGGCTGAGCATTTCTTGGGGGTATTTGCTTTCAGGGCAGTGGGAGATTTCTAAGACCTACCAGCCAAACAATATAATAAGAATTATGATTATTATGGTGCCTGTTGTTCACCTGCTGTAATCTTGGATTGGGGAGAAAGGAAGGGAAATAAAATGGATGCATTCAGGAAAATACCTATGTTTTTCAATCCTTTCGAGAGAGAAAGAATCAAGGGGGACAATATCATTATAAAGTTGTTAAATGTGAGAAAAGGAACATAATATAATTATAAATTTGTCAATATCAACAATATTTCCCTCCAAAAACTGAAAATTCACAAGAAGCTGATGAGGACTTGTCTTTTCTGAATTTTGTCTAAAGTGTGTAATATGGACGAATTGCTTCCCTGGACAAGATTACTTGTATGTAGATCATATACAGCCATTATAGCTCTATCTTGAGAGCGGGTCCCTCTACAGTGCCGCTCACTCGCTGTGTCAGTGTGATACTCATGGCATGCTCCATACACGCTCCCTACCGTCTCTTCTACTGAACTTCCTGAGTAATGGTTGTCATCCTGGAGTCCCACCTTCTGTCCTGTTCTCTGTCTCCTCTTGTGTAGCAGTTGATCACTTCTTCAGAAACTGTCTTTGTAGTCAATTTTACTTAGGGCCCTTTCACACTTGCGTTGTCCGGATCCGGCGTGTACTCCACTTGCCGGAATTACACGCGGGATCCGGAAAAACGCAAGTGTACTGAAAGCATTTGAAGACGGAGCCATCTTCAAAATGCGTTCAGTGTTACTATGGCAGCCAGGACACTATTAATGTCCTGGTTGCCATAGTAGTAGTGGGGAGCGGGAGAGCGGTATACTTACAGTCCGCGCGGCTCCCGGGGCGCTCCAGAGTGACGTCAGAGCGCCCCATGCGCATGGATGACGTGTTCCATGTGATCAAGTGATCCATGCGCTTGGGGCGCCCTGACGTCACTCTGGAGCGCCCCGGGAGCCGCACGGACGGTAAGTATACCGCTCCCCACTACACTTTACCATGGCTGCCAGGACTTTAGCGTCCTGGCAGCCATGGTAACCACTCTAAAAAAGCTAAACGTCGGATCCGGCAATGCGCCGAAACGACGTTTAGCTTAAGGCCAGATCCCGATCAATGCCTTTCAATGGGCATTAATTCCGGATCCGGCCTTGCGGCAAGTCTTCAGGATTTTTGGCCGGAGCAAAAAGCACAGCATGCTGCGGTATTTTCTCCGGCCAAAAAAGTTCCGTTCCGGAACTGAAGACATCCTGATGCATCCTGAATGGATTTCTCTCCATTCAGAATGCATTAGGATAACCCTGATCAGGATTGTTCTGGCATAGAGCCCCGACGACGGAACTCTATGCCGGATCCGGACAACGCCTGGGAGGCAAAGTGATATGTATCAAACGTAGCAGTTAAAAGGGTCATCCCATGATTAATGTAAAAATGAAAATCTGACATAATATAGTACGTGACAATCTCTAACAAAACTATAACCAGCCCTGTACCTCACATGGTTCCAGAGATCTCCCAACTCATTGTTCTGCTTGATTTAGCTCAGGTGTCATATCCTTTCTTGGAGGACATGTTCTTTATGCTGCAGCTCAAAGGGGGTAGTCCTTTCTGAGGCAGCTCTCTCCTTATTATAGCTCAGGAGGCAGATGAAGGACAGAACTGAGCATGTGCATCCACGTCAGGGAGGTGGACAGAGAAAAATGAGTACTTTCACACTAGCGTTATTCTTTTCCGTCCTAGGGGCTTAATACCGGAAAAGAACTGATCAGGCATATCCCCATGCATTCTCAATGGAGAGCAATCCGTTCAGGATGTCTTCAGTTCAGTCTTTTTGACTTTTCGGGACAGAGATAATACTGCAGCGTTTTATCTCCGTCCAAAATTCCGGAACACCTGCCGGCATTTTTTCCCATTGACATGCATTAATGCCAGATTCGGCCCAGAGTGTTCCGGCAAAACGGATCTGGCATTGCGGTCGGCGCATGCTCAGACCACAAAAATCGTGAAAAAATATAAATGCCGGATCCGTTTTTCCAGATGACACCAGAGAGACGGATCCGGCATGTCAATGCATTTGTCATACAGATCAGGATCCTGATCGATCTAACAAATGCCATCAGTTTGCATGCGTTTTGACAGATCCGGCAGGCAGTTCCGGCGATGGAACTGCCTGCCGAAATCCTCTGCCGCAAGTGTGAAAGTACCCTAAGAATAAAACAAACAGCAGGTGGCGTTTATACAGATACATGTTTTTAAATAATTCAGTGGCTACACTAAATTGTTAATTACCCACGGTTATAAAAGTATTTAGGTGCTGGTTTGAGAAAGGCAGAATATGGTTCATGGGGCAATCTTTTATCTCCACTGCAATGACTCCTGGGACCACCCATGAGGCTCCTGCCGTTGCAGAAGACCAATTGTTATCACTAGGTAAAAAACATAAGGGCTATATTCATCTCCACACCAAGGATGAACATAATAATCCAGGACTCCGTCGTGACAAAACACCAAATATATACGTTTTTCAAGATCTACACAGAGACTTACCAAGAATTGGTTAGTTTCCATTGCTCTATTAGAACTTTGTAATATAAGGAGGAGACTGGTGACCAGAAAAGCTGGTGAATGCTACTGGTGACTGTAGTTTATGAGATTACATTTTATTTTTTTATCAGGCTCAAATTACTGTTAAAAAGGTCATACCTCACTGAATTTCCCTCTGCACCCATGTCGACACTTCCCAGGTCATCTGGGTATCTTTTTCTTAGGCTACATTCACACGACGTTAAAGACGGCTAAATGGTCCGTTTTTAATGGCAATTTTTTCACTGATGGCTTTAGAAGAAACAGCCGTTAAACTGTCCCCTTCAATTGAATGGGGGCTGTCAGTCCATGAAAGCGGACAAAATAGGACATGAGCTATTTTTGACGGCAATTGTTCACAGACCATTAAAAAATAGCCGTGTGAATAACCGCCTAGAGCCCTAGACTACCAATGATCTTAAAACGGTCATGTGATGGGCTTTAAAAAAACAGCCATGGCACAGTAATTTTTCACGTGTGAATCTAGCCTTGGGGTCCATTCACACGTTCGCAAATGGGTCCGCATCTCGGGAACGGGTGCGGACCATTCATTCCCTATGAGGCTGGAAGAGATGCGGTGAACCCACTATGTGCTCTCCGCATCCGGATTTCTGGAGCGCGGCCCCGAACTTCTGGGCTTCGGCATCGAACTTCCGGGTCGCGGCACCACAAAAAAATAGAACATGTCCTATTCTTGTCTGCAATTGCGGACAAGAATAGGCAGCTCAATGGGGGGTGCCGGCCGGGTGTATTGCGGATCCGCAATACACTACGGACGTGTGAATGGAGCCTTAGTCTTTCTGGGCACATAGAAAACGACCACTCGGTCAGTCACTGACCCCAGCAATGATCCACCTCAGCGATTGATTGACTGGACATTTGCTGTGTGTTGAAAGGGACAGGGAAGCAAAGACCAGAGGGGAATCCAGGTACTGTCAGAATGGTACATGTGGGGGACCCATGAGTATTTCTTTTACTCGGACAGGTTGGGAAGTTCTTGGTGTCAGATAGCAGGGTATCAGATTTGGCAATGGTGTTGCTGCATTTGGATTCAGTCATTGGCTAAAATCACTAGGTAGACATGGCTAGAAGTAGGGCAAGTGAGAAGATCTGGGGCAGGGATTAGCAACCTCTGTCACTCCAGTTTTTTCTGGAACTTTCCAGGTTGCTGACCGCTGCCCTGTCAGGGAAGCAGTCAGCAGGACATGTGCAGACCTGCCAGGACAAAGTCTGGTTGGGAGGCATGGTTTTTCTATCTCTGTAGGCTACAGCTCCCAGCATGCTCTGATAGGTGATAGCTGTCAGTCCATGCTAGGAGTTGTACTTTCACAACAGGAGGGTGCCGCAGGTTGCAGTAACGTGTGCACCCCTTGTATATACTATGTATTCATGCAGTTTTAGGGCATCTCCGTAACAACCTGTTAAATTTAAAGGCGGTATATTCAATAAGTCTCCATTCTATCTAAAAACCTATTTTGAGCATGTGGGGGGAAGCTGTCCCTTCTCAGCAATATACTAATTCATCTTTCATAAAGATAATTGGTGTTCTCTTTTTCTCAAGAAACCAAGTATAGTCATTTGTCACCCAGACTTTTTAGGTCATCAATCTATGGACAGAGATGGAGTTTTCAACTTCTATTTGGCATAACCTAGGAAACTGAGAAATTTATTCGTCATTATCGTGTATTATTTTCTAGCATTCTATTTCGGCATGTTCTAGTTTTCGTCTTGCTTATTGTTTTTAGAGACATTCTATATTTTATAGTGTGACTCTATGAATTATTCTTTATGTATGGCTCTCATTTCTCATAGGGTTGTTCCAAGGCATTTGTATAAATTGGATTATAAGTTTGTCAGGGCTGCTGGTATATATGAAGTGCTATGTGCTTGCAGGCTGTGTTCTATTATCCTTATTCATGGTCAGGTTACTTCAGCATCAGGCAATGCTAGAAATTGTTTAGTACAAAAGGGAAAATCTAGATGCTTTCTTGTGTTCATACTGTGCAGATTAGATTTTTTATTTATTTTTTGTTCTTTTAGGGTAAACCTAAGATTTTAAAAAAACACTCTAACCTCAAGAATATCGACCTAAAATTGACTTGTAATTCCTCTACTGTGCTCAATCTGCACTGTGTGAAAGCAGCCCAGGATGACCACATTTAAAGAGGACCTGGCTGTAACCTCTTCTGACATGGCTGTTTTAGTAACTACCTGCATTCCCCATGCAATAACAATTCTGTAGCACTTTTATGACTTTATGATGTGCCATTCTTTAAAGGGGTTGTGTGATTTCAGCAAATAGCATTTATTATGTAGGGGAAGTTAATAAAAGGCACTTCCTAATGTATTGTGATTGTCCATATTACCTCCTTTGCTGGCTGGATTCGTTTTTCCATCACTTAATACACTGCTCGTTTCCATGGTTACGACCACCCTGAAATCCAGCAGTGGTTGGTCATGCTTGCACACTATAGGAAAAAGCACCAGCTTGTGCGTGGTCCCGGCCACCAGGGAGGGCGGCGCTTTTTACTATAATGTGCAAGCACGACCACCACTGCTGGATTGCAGGGTTGTTGTAACCATGGAAACAAGCATTGTATTATGTGATGGAAAAATGAATCCAGCCAGCAAAGGAAGCAATATGGACAATCACAGTACATTAGTAAGTGCCTTGTATTAACTTCCTCTACATAATGCTATTTGCTGAAGTGAGACAACCCCTTTAACTATTCCTGCTAGAAGTTATGAATGAATTACTAGTAGTTTGTGATGAAGGTCCAGGTGGGTATTACCAGTTGGTAGAGTGTCCCTGAACAGTCTGACACTGGCAGCTCTGATTGGTTGATATCACAATGTGCAGGGACACCCCCCCAGCTGTGTTCAGCTCCTAGGACAGTTCATATCCAGCTTCAGATCCATTTACTGCTTATGTCCTTGAAATGCCTTTATACAAACATACAATATGCAGTGCGCTGGACCACAGGGGAAACACGTGAGGCTACAGTGGGCCGATGGGGGTAGTAGTTCATTTACTCACGGTTAGTGGAGCCTCCCTGGGCAGTGCAGTGGATGGGAAGACAGCACTAAATCCTCCGGGGCACTCTCTATTGCAGGGAACTCCAGCCAGATGGAAGTTGAGGTGCCCTTGATAGTAAAGGTGTTTAAGGTGCTTTGGTGGCTGGGCCCCTGTGTTCGTGACGCCAGCACTGTAAGGTGCAAATGTTGAGTGTAGAAGTAGAAATGATGAGGAGTCAGTTGTAATCAAACAGTTGAACATTTACTGAATCAATTGTCTTCAGGTAGTCAGTACATATACTGTTCATTTGTATGGCATGAGTGATGACTCAGAAATAGGTTCAGTAGTATCAGGTTTAGGCAATTGTCATTTAGGAAGTTCTCTAGTACTTTAGCTTTACAGGCGAAGAATAATTTGATTTACTTTTAGTACCACTCAGGTACTAAATATACTGTAAATATAAATATACTTATCTTGAGCTATCCAATAAGGGCGTTTATCCCTCGTGGCAGCAAACTCTCTGCGACATTATTTGCAGGATACTCTCCTGAAGTATTCAGGTTCACTATATCCCGGAAGGCTTCTAGTGAATAAGGACAACTTGGCGCCTTGGTCATCCTGCTGTGTCCAGGAACTTGGAAAGTTACTCTTGGGCACTTGTGCTTGTGAAGCCAGACTCAGCTCTAATCTTCACTAGGCTTGCTTTATATTTAGACATAGACTTACTGCCCAGTGCTAAGCTGCTATAACTACTCTTAGTTTGTCCTTTCCAGGATTGATCAGGTCCCGGAGGAAAGAAATTGCAGCTACATAGTGGATAAGGCCTGTTTCTCTCCTCCATACACTTGCTTTCCTCCTCTCTACAATACACTACACTGGAATCTCCTGAGCTAGACACACCCCAAGCGATATAAATGAGTGGTGCCAGCACCACCTAGGGGCGAATGGGTGTAATGGCAATTCCAGCCTGATAATAGGAGATGCCATACATTTCAAATACATTAGATAGATAGGCAGATGTTTAAAGTGTCCCTTTTACACACATATATGGGACGTTGTACAATAGAAATGCTGAGTTTGTCATGGAGCACAAATTGCCATAATTTAAAGGCAACCTATTACGTTGAACATGGTGTCTGACCGGCAGGTAGCATGTTATAGAGCAGGAGGAGCTGAGCAGATTCATATATAGCTTTTTGGGAAAATATTCAATATAATCTGCTTTTTATTCATTTAAATTCCTACACCTTCTGGGCTTTGAAGTCCAGGAGGTGGTCCTATCGGTGATTGACAGCCTTCCTCTATGTCGGTGTATACAGAGATAGCTGTCAATCACTGATAGGACCGCCTCCTTCAAAGCCCAGAATGAGCAGGGATTTAAATGAATAAAATACAAGTTTTACTGAATCTTTTCCCCAAAAGCTATATATTAATCTGCTCAGCTCCTCCTGCTCTGTAGCATGCTGCTGGCAGTCCAGATAGGATTGCATTTGCATGTTGACAGGTTTCCTTCAATACAGAACATTTCAAACACTTCTAAATCAAGGTATTTGAAGTTTAGGTCCGTTATCTCTGAATCATGGGGCAGTTCATAATTCACTAGAATTCTGGCTTAAACATTTTTGTGCCTTGCTTTTATGGCATGCTCCAGATCACAACCCCACAGATCTGATACTGATGACCTATCCAGAGGATAACCCCTTTAAGCACATGGCATTTATCATGTAGAGAAAGTTAATACAAGACACTTACTAATGTACTGTGATTGTCCATATTGTCTCCTTTGCTGGCTGGATTCATTTATTCTTTGCATTATACACTGCATGTATCAATGGGCCACCCAGGTGGCTGGGATAGCCGCTTCTGCGCATGTGTGCCTATGTGCGCTCCCACAGTATTCGGCCACCAGAGATGCCGACGTCTTTGCCTATAGTGGGCAAACATGACCACCACTACTGGGTTGCAGGGTGGTCGTAATCTCTGCAAAATGAGCAGTGTGTGATGGAAAAATGAATCCAGCCAGCAAAGGAGACAATATGGACAATTACAATACATTAGTAAGTGCCTTGTATTAACTTTCTCTACATGATAAATGCCATGTGCTGAAGTGAGACAACCCCTTTAATGCTAGGGCTACATAGCGACAAAGATTTCAGTACTAAGATTATGCCTCGCAATGTAAAACAACATGTGAACAAGGTTGTGTTGTGACACATGCAAGTCACCAAAAGTAGGAACCTGCTGGATCTCTGATGATGTGCCACAGCCGTGGCAACTTGCCACATTACTGTGCGTTATGTTACGATGTTATTCTAATTTGAGAACTTTATTAAATACATTTCACTGAAGACCCCTTTGCCTAAGCATTTCTAAACTAGAACTTGTATAAATCTGATTATAATAAGTTCTCAAAACCTTTTCAACTAAAAATATAACCTTTCTATCCTCTGGAACATTGCAAAGAAAATTTTAAAAATACCTTCCAACCATAAAAAAGTATACGCGACTGTGATTTATTTTTCTTGAGACATTAGGCACACTTGATTTGAATAAGATTGAGAAATACTATATTAAGGTTTCTCGTTGTCGGCAATAATCTTGGAAGAGATCCAGGATCAGTAGTCATAGCAACATCTGTCCATCAGGAAGTAGATGGTTTCTGGGTTATTAAACTATATTATCCACTTTTCAGGTTATTCTAGTCTAAATAATTATTATACAGTGTAACCACTTGAAGGTTACGGGAAATTAACTTGGGAAATTGCAACAATTTCTGAAAAAATAAAAAGGTTTGAGGTTGGTCAATTAAGCACACAATGTATAGCTCCCATCTCGAACAATGACTGCTCTGAGATGTTTTTATTTTTTGTGCCCATGGATAGTTTTTCTTTTCTATTGTGTTTATGGTTGTTTAGGTAAGAAATTGCAAATCTTTAAAAGTTAGCAATATGTTTTTTTATAGCAGAAGTAGAGGTACAGTTTTAAAAATGATATAGCTTTCACTGCTTGCCTGCTTACCTGTTGTTTTTTTTTTTGTTTTGCTATTGGCTGTTTGGATGGATTTTCTCTATAAAGTGAGACTCTGGGTCATCTACACGGTTCAGTGTAGCATTCTGGAGTCACATGTACACTCCTACATGAGAGGCTTAACTGGCTACAGTATTTATATCCTGCTTTAAACTGCATCTCTGCTTGTCCACACTGGCTGCTATGGGAGCGAAATGTATTTCTTGCCATTGCTCAAAACCGTCGAAAGATGAATGGAAGGTCCTGCTTGGCCAATGAATGGCATACGTGGATTCCTACTCAAAGCTGTTAGAAAAAAATAGGCAGACACAAATGTAACTTAAAACAAAGGGGGTCATTTATGACACCGGTCCTTATAACCCCTATATCTGCTGGTGCATCCGCCAAAGATACGAAGAGGCGCCAACCTCTACATAACTTCGGCGCATCCAGCGCCAGTCTAAATGTGGGCCAGTTTCCTTGCTGTCTTACATTTAGACCATTTTCTATGCCTAAAATAGGCACAGAAAATGATGAATGAGATGGGCCTGCCGGCTTGTCCTCTTCCGCGCCCACATCAACAACCACTTTTTAAGACCTGGCATGAGCGGGAAGAAGGTTGCAGATTGTGACACAAATAACCGGCGTATTTCTGGATAATAAATGACCCCCAAAGTCTTTACTGATCTCATGTGGGGCAATATGCTTGGTGGTTACAATATCCATACAAGAGGTAAATGGCTTGATGGTGACAACAGTCTTTACAAAGAGTCTAAGTCCTAGTCTAGTGAGTGGCAATTGCTTTGTCTACCACACTGTGTACAGGTTTGTTCTCTCCTCTGGTGTTGGACCAGACTGTCAGGCTACGACAGGTCTCCTGGTAGCTCACTCCACACATACTCCATATTGTGAGGATAGGCCATCAATATGAAAATCCTGGAAAACCCTTTTAATCCCTACACTGGTCTTTATCTCAGCCCAACATTGCCAAATTTCTGACCGTTACGTGGCCATTATTTCACATTGCTATTTCTCTTAAATACACAGTGTGTATCCTCACTTTAAGGCTCGCGCACACGGCCATAAGTTTTGTTGGTCCGCAAATTGTGGATCCCCAAAACACGGATCCCGGCTTACTGTTGTATTAATGTCCTATCCTTGTCTGAAAAACGAACAAGAATAGGACATGATCTTTTTTGCAGAACCACGTAATGAGTACGCATCTGATCCGCAAAAAATGCATATCGGATGCGGACAGAAACTACAGCTGTGTGCATGAGCCCTAACAGTGTAGTTTCTTATACATAGCAGCAGCAGCGCCCACTGACCTCCTGCCTGAGGGCATATGACTTATATGGGTGTTTCTTTGTATCACAGGTTACCTGAGGTGACAGTCACATGTGTTATGTAGCTTACACATGGCATCAACATACGTGGAATTTAAGCCACAGTAGAGTGGCTTTCTGGAGTATTTTGTTCTGCATGTTTGTCGGAGTCTGCAATGATGACCCCTAAAGAAGCCTCTGCCACAGATGTGAACCTAGCCTTTTCATATTCTCCACTTCACTCAGCAGCTGGCATGACTGTAATGAAAAATGAGGGGGTTAGTCAGCACATCCCAATGTGCAGGTGCACGCTGCCATGGCTAGAAACACAGAGAAAAAGGACAATGCATCAGCACTCTGCAAACCAGATAAAGTACAATAACGCCATAGTCACAAAAAATATTCAAGTGCTACTGCTCCGCTTATTTATAAAGGGAGATGCTTGGCAAATGCATTTTGTACAAAACCATTTTCTAAGCATCTCCCTTTATAAATAAGCGTAGCAGTAGCACTTGAATATTTTTTGTGACTATGGCATTATCGTACTTTATCTGGTTTGCAGAGTGCTGTTCCGTTGTCTTTTTTCTCTGTGTAATGAAAAATATGCAGTTGTAAATGTCACTCATCCAAAAAGTTTCAAAAACTGATCCAAAGTGTTATCACAAACATGAGGCATATTGTTCACCTTTTGGCTTTACAGTTATCTATTATGCATACAGGATGTATTTAGGAATAAGTCACAAATAGGGACGAGCGAACTTGTGTTTTCAAATTCGGCGTACAAGGTTCGGGTTATCTAAGAATTCTGTTATGGATTCCGCTACCACGGACCATGACTTATGGTCCGTGGTAGAGGAATCCATAATGGATTTCTTAGATAACTCAAACTCGAAACTTGTACGCCGAACTTAAAAACACACGTTCGCTCAACACTAGTCACACGCTTTGATGCAAATAAAACTTTTCTGAAACAAATTTAAGTTTTTCCTCATCCTCAGCACCCTCAATGCTTTTACAAAAAGTAGGCAGGGTGTGGGTGGGCCAAGTGCGGGTCACCCACAGCCTGACACATGTACCCTGTAAGTCAATGTATGATCCATGGAGGGTAAGGTCAAATGGCGCGGTTACTAAGCGGCCATGCTACGGTTAGTACATCTGCAGTTATACGGGCCACAGCTGCCTTAAATGAAACTAATGAGACAGCACTCTTCAGTAGATCTGTATTATTATGGCCACATGGTATTGAAGGTACCACTGGGCCATTAACAAAACGGACCCACTGAACAGAATGGTCTCATTATTTTAATTAGTTTAGAGAAAGCGGCGATCGGTACGGAACCACAGCACGGCCGAGTCGCAGACACGACATGGCCACGCTGTTTGGTTGTACCCTTGCAGTGTTCCTTCTGGAGGAGAGCTAATTTACATGCTTTTCTCAGGGAGCATTGACTGTAAGACTCCCTACACTATCTGGATCTCCGCAAGGAGAACCCATTTATCAGAGAACTGTTATGTTAAAGAGAAATTCCATTCCAACATGTCAGAAGTCAACATTGCTAATGTTTGTGAACGATAAACCTCGATAAATGTATAAATGAAAGACAAATTTTGGCTCTTGGTAAAGGCCTATATCCATTTTGTGGTCCTCAAACCATGGATCCGCAAAATACTGATACTGGCTGTGTGCATTCCGCAGTTTTTGCACACCCATCAGTAGAAATGCCTATTCTCGTCAACAAAAAGGACGGGAATAGGGCATTTTTTATAATTTGTATAATGGCCATATGGATGCAAATTAATGGATCTGCAAGCAATCTGCAAAAAAATGCGGTCAGATGTGAATCCAAACCACATTCGTGCATTAGGCCTAAAGTTTTTGTCACTGATATGACAGTCTAAATGTCTAAGTCTGAAGTACCCAAAAAAGATTATGTAAAATTTTTCATCAACTTTGAATCTAAATTGTGGCCAATGTTTGAGCTTTTGTAAGGATAAAGGATAATACAACATAGAAATACATATACAAAACATGCCTTTTTTTAAGTGAATCAATTTGCATTTATCATCATGAATAGGTTAAATACATTATTTGTGAGTCATCCTAAATAGACTTCCGTGGTTAGTGGTTGACTCCAAATTCAGCTCCAATTTCTATTGTTTTCTGCTTGACCCTTGGGGTTCTGTTAAATGAGGGACTGATTATTGTGTCATAGCCTTGGCCCACATGAGAAAAAGTCTGTAACTTACCCAGCCATGTTCTTGTGCATGGCTGTTACTGGAGGGTTGCCATGAATGCCAGCAAAGTCTCGACTGGTTGACCTATCAGCGAGTCTGGACACTGGGTCAATCAGGTCCTTGGCTCAGTGCCTAGATGAAGAGCTAGCTAGGAAGTCGATAGGCACTTTCTGTTGGTCTTTGCCTGCTATTTTCCTGGCTCCTGTTTGTTACGTATGCTCAGAACAGTGCTGCTATTCGGCTGGACCTTCCTGTGAATTCACCTTGGCTTGTTTCTATATTAACCCCTTGTCTACTGATAAGGTTTATACTGATTCTTCTGGCCTTTACTGATTGGTATGTTTTTGGCTTGCACCCTTGTTTTATGTCTTGACTTATCTCCAGACTTAGACTTTGGCTTGTTTTACTCTTCTGGCGTCTGTTAGCTGTAATATAGTACTTGTTTTCTGCTAATTAAAAAATGGGGTTTAGTCAGCACATCCTAGTGCGCAGGTGCACGTCATTGTGCATTGTGTTTGTTTTTACTTGTTTTCTGCTGCCTTATTCCACAGACCTGAGTCCTTAGCAGACAAGCCCAAATGGCCTTGTGAACACCTAAGGACACTGTTTCCTCTAATATATGTTCTTTGGAAAAGAGAGCTAAGCATTCCAAACTCTACAAAAGATAAAGCTGTTATTGCACTAGTTAATCCTCATTAGTATGTTGTTTTAACCCTCTCATTTCCAGAGCGCACAGTTTAGAGGGAACACTGCTTAAGGGTAACCTTAGATCTACTACAAACCAGATTCCAAAAAAGTTGGGACACTATACAAATCGTGTATAAATACTGAATGTGGAGGTGCCAACTTCTAATATTTTATTCAGAATAGAACATAAATCACGGAACAAAAGTTTAAACTGAGAAAATGTACCATTTTAAGGGAAAAATATGTTGAATCAGAATTTCATGGTGTCAACAAATCCCCAAAAAGTTGGGACAAGGCAATTTTCACCACTGTGTGGCATCTCCCCTTCTTCTTACAACACTCAACAGACGTCTGGGGACCGAGGAGACCAGTTTCTCAAGTTTAGAAATAGGAATGCTCTCCCATTCTTGTCTAATACAGGCCTCTAACTGTTCAATAGTCTTGGGCCTTCTTTGTTGCACCTTCCTCTTTATGATGCACCAAATGTTCTCTATAGGTGAAAAATCTGGACTGCAGACTGGCCATTTCAGTACCCGGATCCTTCTCCTAAGCAGCCATGATGTTGTGATTGATGCAGAATGTGGTCTGGCATTATCTTGTTGAAAAATGCAGGGTCTTCCCTGAAATAGATGACGTCTGGATGGGAGCATATGTTGTTCTAGAACCTGAATATATTTTTCTGCATTGATGGTGCCTTTCCAGACATGCAAGCTGCCCATGCCACACACACTCATGCAACCCCATACCATCAGAGATGCAGGCTTCTGAACTGAGCGTTGATAACAACTTGGGTTGTCCTTGTCCTCTTTGGTCCGGATGACATGGCGTCCCAGATTTCCAAAAAGAACTTCGAATCGTGACTCGTCTGACCACAGAACAGTCTTCCATTTTGCCACACTCCATTTTAAATGATCCCTGGCCCAGTGAAAACGCCTGAGCTTGTGGATCTTGCTTAGAAATGGCTTCTTCGTTGCACTGTAGAGTTTCAGCTGGCAACGGCAGATGGCACGGTGGATTGTGTTCACTGACAATGGTTTCTGGAAGTATTCCTGAGCCCATTCTGTGATTTCCTTTACAGTAGCATTCCTGTTTGTGGTGCAGTGTCGTTTAAGGGCCCGGAGATCACGGGCATCCAGTATGGTTTTACGACCTTGACCCTAACGCACAGAGATTGTTCCAGATTCTCTGAATCTTCGGATGATGTTATGCACAGTTGATGATGATAGATGCAAAGTCTTTCTGATATTGCTCCACTATCTTTCTGCGCAACATTGTGGGGATTGGTGATCCTCTACCCATCTTGGCTACTGAGAGACACTGCCACTCTGAGAAGCTCTTTTTATACCCAATCATGTTGCCAATTGACCTAATTAGTGTTAATTGGTCTTCCAGCTCTTCGTTATGCTCAAATTTACTTTTTCCAGCCTCTTATTGCTACTTGTCCCAACTTTTTGGGGATTTGTTGACGCCGTGAAATTTTGAATCAACGTATTTTTCCTTTAAAAGGATACATTTACTCGGATTAAACGTTTGATCTGTCATCTACGTTCTATTACAAATAAAATATTGACATTTGCCATCTCCACATCATTGCATTCAGTTTTTATTCACGATTTGTTTAGTGTCCCAACTTTTTTGGAATCCGGTTTGTAAATAGAGTGTTGAAGAAAGCTAGATGACAGATGTAGAGCTTGCTGCCAGTAGTCCCAGACGGTGACCCGTATTTCTTTTTTTGACCATTGTATTTTCATAGATTACTCTCTACTCGTACTATATACTACTACATGTGCTTTGCTTAATTTGCAGGAGCTTTCACTTTTTCTTTCCCTTTGCAATAAAAAGGAGTTCCCTTCTAAGTATACAGATGACTCTTTGCCTTTAGATTATGTGAGGACACTTAGCTTGATGGATTAAGTGACTACTTTCTATAAGTACGTTTAGATAATGCATCATGTCGCAAGTCATTCTGACCACTTTACCGTGTTGTGGAATAGCAAATATACCTGAGACATCTTGCATGCAGAACACATGGGACCTAAGCTCTGAGCTCTTCCACATATAAATGTGCATTAAAGAGGGTCACATATTCTGAAAGGAGGTTGAAGTTTTGTGTCTGCAGCAGATGTTCCTTGGCTGGCATAAATATCAAATACTCTAGTGAATCAATGTTATAAATTTGGGTACCGTAAATGGCTTTGTGATCAGTGCCAGGTGCTCTCATTTCATTATTGGATGACTGCCTGAAGTCAAACCATGAATATTCTGAATACATAAAGATTATTTCTCATTGTACAAGAGAACACCTCTCTTCTTTTCTTACATTTCCATACCCATCTGAAAACATCTGTTAACTGAAATTAAACACTGCAGCTCAATGATCCGTTGTTCGAGGGTTCTTCCTTTAGAGCCATGAAGCTGTAGACACTGTGCTGCTGGAATTGCTCAGTTGCAGAGAATATATACGGAAGTTTTGGGTACTTTCACACTTGCGTTAGAGGATTCTGGCAGGCAGTTCCGTCGCTGGGTAAGCTAAAATTACAGGGAGCGCTGACTCACGGACACCGTGCGTGTGCCCTCAGGGGTAAGGAGATCCTTGCCCTCACACTGTGCACGCGTGGATTGTGAAATCTTCTTTTGCTCCCAGCACTATCAGCCATCCAGGGGGTGGGAGGTGGGTGCAGCATATTGGGGGTCATAACCCTAACCCTTGTGAGGGTAAGGAGATTTCACAATCTGCGTGTTCGCAGTGTGAGGGTAAGGAGAAAAGACCGTCAGATCTCCTTACCCCTGAGGGTGTGGTGTCCGTGAGTCAGCGCTCGCTGTGATTTTAGCTTACCCGTGCCGTGGTAGTGCGCTTGCGCTGAGGCACACACCCCCGGAAGTCACGAGGGGTAAGGTATATTTTTACGAGTAAGGGCTCTTTCACACTTGCGTTGTCCGGATCCGTCGTGTACTCCATTTGCAGGAAATTACACGACGGGTAATTTTTTCTTTCCGGATGCGTCTTTCCGGCTTTTTGGGTAAGATACTGATCCGAAAATCCTGAAGCCAACATCAATGTTTTTTTTCCAGATCCGTCGTACGGATCCGGTATGGGGCCGAATCCGTGCGACGGATCCGGAAAAAAAACATTGATGTTGTTTTCAGGATTTCCGGATCAGTCTCTTTTCGCGCCAGCCAAGCCCTTCCTACTTCCTGGCACAGACGCAACTTCCGGATCCGTCGTTGTGTCGTAACAACTGAAGATGTTAGGACGGATCCGTCGATGCGGCAAGTGTTCAGGATTTTTGACCGGAGCAAAAAGCGCAGCATGCTGCGGTATTTTCTCCGGCCAAAAAACGTTCCGGTCCTGAACTGAAGACATCCTGATGCATCCTGAACGGATTTCTCTCCATTCAGAATGCATGGGGATAATCCTGATCAGGATTTTCACGGCATAGAGTCCAGACGACGGAACTCTATGTTATGATTTTTGTTAGAACACCGGATCCGGAAATCCGTATGCAAATGGAGAGCATTTGTCTCCGGATGCGGATCTGTCTGACAAATACATTGAAATACCGGATCCGTCTCTCCGTTGTCATCCGGAAAAATGGACCCAGTATTTTTTTTTTCACAGATTTAAAGGTCTGCGCATGCACAGACCTCTTTCAAGATACTGTATGTGCATGTGTGTATGTGAAGTCTGTATTGTGCTGTTGCTCTTTTTATCCCTCAAAGAAGTGAATGAATATGTTAGCAGTTGGGGTGTGTACGTCTCTGTCTTAGGGCTCATCATGCGTATGACTGTATCCGTTTTATGGTCCACAAAACACAGATCCCTGCCATGTGCATGCTGCCATTTTCTTTTTCACTTCAATAGAAATTTCCTATATTTTTTGCAGGGCCACAGAACGGAATTGGTCCATTGAAATGAAAGGGTCCGCATCCAATCCCCCAAAAAATGTGTATCGGACCAAACATACGGTTGTGTGCATAAGCCCTTGAATTGACTAATTAGTGCTAACATTGCCAGTGTAAGGACCAATCCCTTTTACTTGTGGGAATGGAAATTCTAGTTGTCAATTTCTTCATACATTTCCATGAAAAACAAAAAACACCTATTAGACAAACACCCGCACCTATCAGACAATGGGGGTATATCCTAGCGATATGCCCCCATTGTATGTGATGGCAATACCCCTTTAACTGCTTATTAAGTGGGACATGTCAGGAGAGGTGACTGGTCCTCTCCAAAGGGGTTATTCAAGTTAAATAAAAATTTGGGACTACCGTTAACTGTGGGGGGAAAAAAAAAAAAAAAAAGTCCTACTCGCCTGTTTTCTCCCCTGCCGCCTCCTGCACCATATTCTGGTCCTCCTCACCGGTGTTTGGTTTTCTTAATGCAGTAATGATGACCACACACACGCACCATGTCGCTGCTGCAGCCACTGATCTCAGCAGCCATGCGCCATATACCGCTGAGGCCAGTGATTAGCTTCATGGTGACTAGGTGTGTGTGGGATGTCGCCTCTGCAGCCAGCCAGATGGCGTCAGTCATTGCTGCAGGACCGGAGTATGACACTGGAAATGTGCTTTTAGCACATTTGCTGTCCCTCCCTTTTAATTTAACTTTAAACCCGTTTAAAGTGTTCTTCGGTCTCCATGTATCACTGTCTCTTTCTCAAGTGTCTATTGAATAGACCTCTGCACATCGGCAATGCCTGTGTGTCAGATCTCAGAGGCACACAGCAGCTGACACCTGCTACTACTGTTACCAAATGCTGGCATGTATGTATGCAGTGCCAGCTAAGGGGGTAAGGGCAGGGGCGTACTCAGAAATCACTGGGCCCCATAGCAAGAGTCTGAATTGGGCCCCCAACCCCGCCCACTACCCACCCCTGGCCCATCCCACCTCTTGGCTCCTCCCCTGCCACCCCCCATTTGCCAATAATTTTTTTTATACATGTTCTACTGAAACCGTTAGAAACCTTTAAGAAATAGGTGCTGAATTCAGGAGCCTATAGCGCTTTATAATCCGCCTATAGCGCTTTATAATCCATACTCTCTCTGTATTGGAGTAAGGATCTCCCTGGGGCTGCAGTGAGCCATGTACTGCACACATCACTGCTCCTGCATGTCTTCTTTAGATGGGCTATGTCAGGCTTTAGCAGAGTGGGCACAGGGCGCCATATGTATGCGAGCACAACTGAACAAGTGCAGCCCGCATATATATCACTCCTCCTGCCTGTGCCCACTGCGCTAAAGCCTGACACAGCCCATTCCCCACATCTTCAACCCCTTTGTTACAGCGCCATGTTTTCATCACTTTTCTCACCCCCAAAAATGTAATAAAATGTGATTAAAAAGTCACACACACTCCAAAAGGGTATCAATAAAAACTACAGTTCATCCCACAAAAAATGAGCCCCCACACAGCTCAGTAGATCATATAACTATAAAAAAGTTATGGGGGTCAGAATATGGTGATGTAAAAAGGTAAATATATTTTTTTTAAAAATCAAAGTGTTAATGTATTTTTACACTATTTAGACATAAAAAACCTATACATATGTGGTATCATTGTAATCGTACTGACCCAGAGAATGAAGGGCACAGGTCAATTGTGCCACAAAGGGAAAGCTGTAGGAACAAAACCCATAAAAAGGTGGAAAAAGTTATGGCTCAAGGAAGATAGGGAAGGAAAAATAAAATGCAAAAATGAAAAAAACCTCTGGTATCCTAAGGGTTAAAGGGGCTATGTAATCCCTATTATGCCCCCCAAATTGCCCAGGCACCGCATACAGTTAATACTTATGCCCAATGGGGGGGTGCAGACAATAGCAGGCTGCGTCGGAAATGAGCCTCGTTCCCATTGTGGCCTGCTATTGGCTGCTCCCCCCTATGTCGCTGGATGTATTAATCTGTGTGACGGTAGGGAGGTAGTGGCGGCTGTGTGGGCATCAGGAGCAATGCGGGTGCTGGGGAATGAGGTAAGTAAGGTGCCTGGCCCCGAGCATTTTGGGGGGTAGTAGGAAATCACACTGTCCTCCTGAGTCCTCTATGATCCTACAGGGCCCCCTTCTCCCCAAACCCCACTGCTTGCTGCTGCCCTCCCCTATCAAGAATACCCATATCCAACCAATACTACAGTATATATGAGCTTTATATTAAGTCTGCTGCTGTCCTCTTACTGTGGCACACTTCTGTGTTCACTGACCGGTCTTTCAGTATGGGCCAGGGGTGTGGGGCACTCACTGCGTCGGGCGGCAGACGGCGGGCAGCACGTGAGCGCAGAGGATACCTCTGCCACGCAGAGTGCACTCCTCTATTAGGGTGACCAAACATCCGGTTTTTAGACTCCTGGTCCTCCGTCCGGCACAAGGCCAGGACGGACTGCCAAAGTCCTCCTTTTTTGTGGTCATCAGCGACTCTAGACTCGACGAGTATGGGGCACTTTAAGGATCACTCACATCACGGCGTAGAGCGCACCGACATCAGTCACACGTCCGGCAGCGCCTGCATCGCCCCATTAAATTCAGGTTTGTGCAGGCGCGGCCATGCAGGAAGTGGAGGAACAGACTCTGAGGAGCGCAGCTGCGCTGAGGTACTCACTGGTCTGTGCTGTGGGCCGTCGGGGATTGCTCAAAGGAGGGAAGGGCAGGCGCTGGTAATTTTGAAAGGGGTTAATAATACCTACTGTGTGGGTCCTGGGAACAGCTGAAAGGGGGAAATAAATGTGAATGAGGGACTGCTGAAAAGGGTTTATGTGAAGGCCCTTCACAGTATTTATTAACCCCTTTCAGCAGTTCCCCATTCACAGTATTTATTAACCCCTCGGGGGACTGCTGAAAAGGGTTAATAAATACTGTGAATGGGGTACTGCTGAAAGGGGTTAATAACTACTACTGTCCCTCCAGGACACCCATGACCCATCC
Source organism: Bufo gargarizans (assembly GCF_014858855.1). Lineage (NCBI taxonomy): Eukaryota > Metazoa > Chordata > Amphibia > Anura > Bufonidae > Bufo > Bufo gargarizans. Next base: position 80,383,736 of record NC_058088.1, on the reverse strand, counting down.
AAGGGCCGTCTTTACCAAGGGGCAAAAGGGGCAGCTGCCCCGGGCCCAGTTGCTCCTGGGGGGCCCAAGGCAGCTGCCTCTTGAGCCCTGCTAGCCACTGCCCCGGGTGTCAGGCTGTCGGATACACAGGGGGTGCTGCCATGCCATGCATGCCGGCACTGAGTCCAGGCATCGTACTGTGTTAGAGCTGTGAATGTGATCTAGGACCTTAGATGACATCATCACCATGTGACCAGTAACCTAGCAATATTACTGGTCACATGGCTATGAGGTCATCACAGGTCCTACCAGGAGTGTTGCAGAAGTTAACTGTGGAGCTTTTTTGTGTGAAGATTACATCAGAAAAAGGTGACAGGGGCTGTTATGTTAATATACTGTAAACTACTGTATAGTGGGGTGCTGTATACTGTGGGGGCATGTATACTGTGGGGGGCTGTATACTGTGTGGGATTGTATACTGTGGGGCGCCTGTATACTGTGGTGGGTCTGTATACTGTGTGGGGGGGTGTATACTGTGTGGGGGGCTGTATACTGTGGGGGGTCCTGTATAGTGTGGGGGGCTATTTATTGTGGAGTGCTATACTGCTGTACTGTATACTGTGGGGGTCTGTATACTGTATACTGTGGGCTGCTATACTGCTCTACTATATACTGTGGGGTACTGTATAGTGTGAGGTGCTATACTGCTGTACTGTATAGTGTGGGGGGCTGTATCGTGTATAGTTTGGGGTGCTGTATACGGTGAGGTGCTATACTGTGGGGTGCTGTATACTGTGGGCTTCTATACTGCTCTACAATATACTGTGGGGTACTGTATAGTGTGGGGTACTATACTGCATACTGTGTGGTGCTATATACTATAGGGTGCTATACTGCATACTGTGGGGTGCTGGGGTGCACTGTAACACTAGGGTGAGCCGAGCCCTGGTCTCCTTCCTGCAGAGTGGTGCCCACTTCCAGCCTGAGCCCAGCTGCCCAGAACACTGATCCTGAGCCGCTGGAGTCTTCAGAACTGGAAGTATTTACAGTCATTCACTGTACTCTACCAGATGTGTGGATTTTTTGTGTGTGTGTTGTGGTGGAGGGCGTGATTGCCTGCTAAGGTGTAGGAAGGCGGGATCCAGGGGGCCCAAATACATTTTTGCCCAGGGTCCAATCAATATTAAAGACGGCCCTGACCCCTCCACAAGTTCTTGCCTCTCCTCCACTCTGGTTTGGGTGCCCTTGATGGTAGTTAGCAGGGTCCAAGGCAGGAGGACAGATGCAGTGGCCAGTGGATGGATGATAGTCAATAATCAGGAGCAGTTTAGTTGAAACAGCCAAGTCTCTTTACTGAGTATGATGAGAGTTGCAGTACAGGCAGAAGCAACAGGCACAGTTCTGAGGCATACTACAGTTTACTCTTCTCATAATAGTGTATGGACAACAACAGTGATGGTAGTTGTAGTTCCTGAGGCTCTTTCTAAACATTTTTCTGTACTTCAATATTGACCAAAGGTGTTCAGAAACTCTCACAATCGGTATTGCAGTTCACACAATGGGGTACAGATCCTCAAACGGGCAGCCGGTCTGTTATATAAGTGTGGTGGACGCTCTTGGCTCATACCCTCTCCACAAAGCAGCAAAGTCTTTTGCCATAAATGAGTGTTACCTATGCTAACACGTCCAGTGCCTTGTGAGCCTAGACAATCTATGGATATTTTTCTTGCCTTTTCTCATGGTTACTCCTCTGACACTTGGCCTCAGCATAAGGGCTCATGCACATGACCGTTGTTGTTTTGCAGTCAGTACCAATTTTTTTGCGGCCCTATTTAAGTGAATGGTTCTGCATATGGTCCGCAAAAAAGACGGAATGGACTTGAATAAAAAAATGTTTCATCTGCATGAGCTCTAAAAGGGGATGGAGAATCCTGATAGGAAACCTCACACTGCACATTCACATGCAGTTCCCCTCACTTCCGTTGCTTAGGCCAGACTCGCTGGCTGATGCAATCAATTAAAGTTGCAAGAAAAAGTATGTGAACCCTTTGGAATGATATGGATTTCTGCACAAATTGGTCATACAATTGTGATCTGATCTTCATCTTAGTCACAACAATAGACAATCACAGTCTGCTTAAACTAATAACACACAAAGAATTAAATGTTCCCATGTTTTTATTGAACACACCATGTAAACATTCACAGTGCAGGTGGAAAAAGTATGTGAACCCTTGGATTTAATAATTGGTTGAACCTCTTTTGGCAGCAATAACTTTAACCAAACGTTTCCTGTAGTTGCCGATCAGACGTGCACAACGGTCAGGAGTAATTCTTGACCAGAACAGTTTCAGTTCAGCAGTATTCTTGGGATGTCTGGTGTGAATCGTTTTCTTGAGGTCATGCCACAGCATCTCAATCGGGTTGAGGTCAGGACTCTGACTGGGCCACTCCAGAAGGCGTATTTTCTTCTGTTTAAGCCATTCTGTAGTTGATTTACTTCTATGCTTTGGGTCGTTGTCCTGTTGCAACACCCATCTTCTGTTGAGCTTCAGCTGGTGGACAGATGGCCTTAAGTTCTCCTGCAAAAGGTCTTGGTAAACTTGGGAATTAATTTTTCATTCGATGATAGCAATCTGTCCAGGCCCTGACGCAGCAAAGCAGCCCCAAACCATGATGCCCCCACCACCATACTTCACAGTTGGGATGAGGTTTTGATGTTGGTGTGCTGTGCCTCTTTTAATCCACACATAGTGTTGTGTGTTTCTTCCAAACAACTCAAACTTTGGTTTCATCTGTCCACGGAATATTTTGCCAGTACTGCTGTGGAGTATCCAGGTGCTCTTGTGCAAACTGTAAACGTGCAGCAATGTTTTTTTTGGACAGCAGTGTCTTTCTCTGTGGTATCCTCCCATGAAATCCATTCTTGTTTAGTGTTTTACGTATCGTAGATTCGCTAACAGGGATGTTAGCATATGTCAGAGACTTTTGTAAGTCTTTAGCTGACACTCTAGGATTGTAGGTCTTCTGAGAGCTCTTTTGTGCAAGGCATCATTCACATCAGCAAATGCTTCTTGTGAAAAGCAAACCCAGAACTCGTGTGTGTTTTTATAGAGCAGGGCTGCTGTAACCAACACCTCCAATCTCATCTCATTGATTGGACTCCAGTTGGCTGACACCTCACTCCAATTAGCTCTTGGAGATGTCATTAGTCTAGGGGTTCACATACTTTTCCCACCTGCACTGTGAATGTTTACATGGTGTGTTCAATAAAAACATGGTAACATTTAATTATTTGTGTGTTATTAGTTTAAGCAGACTGTGATTGTCTATTGTAGTGACTTAGATGAAGATCAGATCACATTTTATGACCAATTTGTGCAGAAATCCATATCATTCCAAAGGGTTTGCATACTTTTCTTACAACTGTACATATCTCCTCCCTCAGGAGGAGCTCTCTATACACAACTCTTGGGATCATATTAAAGTACAGGAAAAAAAACTACTGCAAATAGCAAATGTTAACCCTTTGCAGTAGTCTTCTGGGGTATGCTACAATGTAGACGGCATGCAGATAAACATTGAGAAGCTGTGGCCTCTTTGAACAACTGATCAGCAGGGGTTGGACCTCCATGGATCTGATATTGATGACCTATCCTGAGGATAGGTCAATATCATGAAACATAAATACCCCTTTAAGGTTAACGATAGAGGAGCTTTTACTTTTCCATTCTGGTGCTGTACTGAAATTTAATGTAAAAAAACAAATTGTCCCAGTATGTTATGAGATTGGCTAATCTATTAGGGGCATGACTGATGAAAAGCTTGTTGACTGTTTCCAATAACAACCAAGCAGATTGTAAGAGTAGTGCTGTGGTATAATACTGTCATGTCTCACCTGGTGAGGTGGACCCACTAAGCCACTGGTCTGGACCAGCAGTTTTTGAGTGGCTGGGACAAGCGGTGCTGGTGCAGCAGGGTAGAAGTTGATGTAGTAGGAGAGCCAATCTAGCAGAGTCTAATGTAGTGGCAAGGGTAATGTAGCAGAGTTGGATTCAGTAGAGTTGATGCAGCGGCAGAGCCAATGTTGCAGAGTTGGATTCAGAGGAAATGTAGCAGAGATAGATGTACTGTAGTAAAGTTGAGATAGCGACAGTGTGCAACTCCCAGCATGCCCAGACTGCCTACAGCTAGCAGCCTACAGCAGGGCATGGTGGGAGTTGTAGTTTTACAAGAGCAGGAGAGCCGCAGGCTGGCCATGCCTGATGTAGGGGAAGGGCTAATATAGCAGAGTTTATTCTAGCAGAGATGAGGTAGAGGAACAGACTGGCAGCAGGACACCAAACATACTGAATACTCTGCCACCTGAGATGGGTTTAAAAAGAAACAAGCATCTTGACATCAGAGCATGCTGGGTTGCTGTAGCTAACCAAAACACAGGAGAGAGGACAGAGGACTGGGGTGGTGCTATGCTTGGTGCTGGATCTGGGACAAGTATTGTGCTGTTCCAATTAAATGATGCGATTGTTGCTCAAGTTTGAATATGTGGTTATATCCGTAATCTGTGCTGTATAAAGTATTGTCCATTTCATGTAGTTACTAAGGCCTTGCTTAATGTGGTATTTAACATGAGGTAATACAGCAATGAGTCGTTTGCTAGAAATAGCTTATAAAACTCGTCAATCCTCTTAACACTTGTTCGACGAAAGCGATATGTGAAGCAATTTCCTCGGAATGTCCCACTGGGGTTTTATTACACACAACGCGTTGTATTTCAATACTGTTTAAATGTATATGTCAGATCCTATTATAATTGGGCATTTGCTTTTAATTGTATGCAGTCCTATCTTGTTCATAAAATGATATCTGAGAGTTGCACCAAAATGAGTTGCCGTACAACTTTTAATAAGAGGAGGGAGAAGACAAGGAAAGTAATTTCGAGTTGTGCCACTTGAAAAGCATTTATTATGCTTTCACCATTGCAATTATCTGTCAAAAACTTTGTTCAATTAGAGGGCTTTTTTTTTTTTAAACTATCTTGCCAAGATATTCTTGTGATATTTTAGGTGTAGATGCATAAAAATGAATAATTATTTTTTAATTACTGATTTGCATTTTATGTTTCAGTTTATAAGATTTTCACAGATACTTGAGTCTTGACCACTTTTAGGGTGGCCATACACAATGCGGCACTCAGCACCGCAATCTGTATGTGGCTCACTGCTAATTGCCGGGTTGCACCTCCTACTTGCCCAGCAGGGAAACAAAAATAGCATAGTATAGGTGCCGGACGACAATCACAGGTGCAGCCTGGCAATTTGTGGTGAACCACATGCGGATCATGTTGCTGGTGCTGCATCGTGTATGGGCAACAAGGTCAGATTGGCCCACCAGAGTACCAGAGGATCCTCCGGTGGGCCCAAACTCTCACAGTAATGGACCCCTAATAAAACAGGGCCCTTAAGGTCCTAAATACACAGAACTTGAGTCCTCAGTCATTTCCTCTGGTGAACCCAAGGGACTTCAGGCCGACACTGACGGGCAGCTTTACTTTTTAAACCCAACTTAAATAGGCTACATTAGGATGCTAGATATTGAAATGGGCAATTCAACTATAGCCTTGGTTTTACCTTCTTGCCATCCTTGCTTTATAGCTGCCATTTGTGTCTTCTAAACCTCTTTTGGTTATCTTGCGTCATAGTAATCTTGTTACAGTATGTTACCACGCAAAATACATCAACTAGTTCCAAAACAACATTTTTGGATCTCACCCCCACCATATATGAGACTGATTTAATTAATCTAGGTTTTGATTATAGAAGAAAAGAATGCACAGAGAGAGCAATAGTGCTAACATTCTCTCCATACAAATTCTTGTTAGCTCCCTTCACACACAAATGTGTTCTGGTGTTTTTTTTGTTAGTTTTTTACGTGCCACATGCATTTTTTGTGGCTTTATTATAGTGGTGTTTTTGTGTTGCCACATGTTTATATGGTGTCTTTTTTCAGGCCTTTTTTTCCCCCCATGAAGACAGAAATGAAAAATGCCATTGCTTCAACAACAACAACAACAACAACAAGAACAAAAAAGTCACCAAATTGAATAAAACACCAGTAATAAAAACAAACAAAAAGTGTATTTCCTGCATTTTATAATTCCCATAGATTTTCAGATGGATCTTACAGTTTATCAGCAAAAATGCATGTGCATAAAAGCCACAGAAACCCCATACGTGAATCCAGCTTTAAGGCTACCTTAACACTGGCGGTAGCCTTTCCAGGCAGCCCGTTCTGGTGGGGGAACAGCCTGTCGGATTCGCGCTATCGCAAGTCCACCGTGCCGCCGGAAGTCCACTCCGACCCCATTTACTATAACATGCTAAGGTTTTTGGCCGGCCACCTCTCTACTTGTCTGCTGTGCTGCGGCCGGACCTCCAGCCCACCTCCATTATAGTGATTTGGCAGGCTGTTTCCCCGCCATCCATAATTTGTGTCTGAGATTACATTACTTACCATTCCTTCATAATAGAAGTCTGTTGCCTGCATAACGGATCCGTCCCATTTCCGTTATGCAGAAGCGGTCTCCCCTGCATAATGTAAACGGGACGAATTCCGTCATAGAATTGCATTATAGTCTGTGGTAACGGAATCCATAATGCAATTCTGCTTTTACCACCAAACGAAGCGCAAACGAATTTCTAAATATGAAATTCGCTCATCTCTACTTTTAAGCATATCCACACAAACTTAGCATACTGTAAGTCATCTTTTCAAGGAATTTTAATAAAGGTTTTGTGTAACCAGCCCCTATACGGGTCTATGTGTCCATGGTAACAGACTACAAACAAACCCAGTGTAATCTGATTCTGCAGGCAAACTCCTTTCTCGTCTCAAAATTCTTACATTCATGTGGTAGGTACGCAAGAAGTTGGAGACGGATAATAGATCTGGGATCAGTCTTTTCTAGAGCTGGTTTGTAGTCTGATACAATGGAGATGCATATGCCTGCCTTGCAACTGTAGATATAAAGCTATAGGATTTTTTAAATTATAACTATTTGCAAAGTTGCTTTATCTTTCATTGTAGATACACTGGAATAATAAGGAAAATATTTGAATGTGGAAATAGCCTTTAAAGTTTGTTTTTCTGCACCATACTTACATCAGGTTCACTATAATTGATCCGAATTTCAGGGAAAATTTGATTTGCTGTGACGCTGAATTTCCTCGTGCTTTGTGGTAGCAAATCCCAGAATGGCATTAAAAACAAAAAGAATATTACTTGCCTCTCCCATTTGCTTGCGATAGGCCAGCCGACATCTTTATTAAACATCTTGCACGAAATACCGTGCCCGGTGACATAAGACTTCACCGCGTCGGCCAACATAGTGACGTCGTCATTGCCCGCGCAAGATTTCGTGCCAGATCTTTATTCAAAATGGTGGTGACCAGCTCGTCTCTTGCAAATGGATGAGGTAAAATGAAGACATGATTAGAGCAATTAGGACTAGTCACCCCTGACCCACCGTAGGTCTGTTTTGGATACAGTTTCTGTATTAGGCTGTAGTACAAAGGTTGTTTGGAGGGTGTAGCATTAAAGTGGTTTTCCAGTTTCAGGAGGAAACCAGACAATACATGGGATCCTACTGCAAAAAAGAACTGAGTGCTACTTACCTGACAGATCCCGCACTACCTTTCCGGTTCTCCCATCTGGGCTCTGTTTACCCAACTACAGCGGTTATGTCATGTCGACAGTGTGACTGTTACAGCCAATAATTTGTCTCAGCAGTATACCACAGAGGCCAAAATTGGCTGCAGCATTCACATTCTGTCGACGTTATGTCATCTCTGCAGCCACATGAACAGAGCCTGGCCAGTAGAAACAGAGCAGTGGCATGGGATCTGTCAGGCAACTAACATTAATTCATGCAGTAGGATCCTGTGTGTTGCCTGGTTTCTTTGCGTACCTGTTGCTTCAGGCGAGTTGTAACACTATATATTTGGCCATTATAAGACTTCTGTCCTGCATTTTCTTCTCTTTTCCCACTTTAACAGTATCTGTATATAATTGTTAGTTGTTCCTGAGCTAGTGAGCAGAGACTAGCTGCTATGATGTCTCTCATAGACAGAGCACAATGGAAAAGAGATCATGTTTCCTTATCCCTCTGCATCACACCCTAGAGCTGCAAATACATGGAGGACATTATGCAGCAGTATTGAGCAATGTAGCTGTGAATCCTGCACTGGAGTAAGATTGAAAATGTATTAGCATCAGTGGTGTCTGTTTCTCTGTGCCTCTGTCTTCCTCCAGCAGCTCACTACTCTTCCTCTCTTCATAGATTTGTGCAGCATGTAACTTGATCCCTCGGTGAGCTAATCTACCTTGTCTTTCAAGATGGATTTTAGCTATGAATTCAATGTGAATGCTTAGTGCTGGAGGAGAAGTGGAAAAAGAGGCATTTTGTCTAATAATATAAATATATTACACATTTTCCCATAGTCACTTGCATCCTTCTATGATGGATCACTTTTAGAGTTTTCTTAATTGTATTACTTTGTTCATCATGTAACAGTCAAACTTCTTCATGAGTCTGAAGTTAAGTTTATTTATAAAACTTCCTTGCTTATGTGTTCCAGACCCTGGATAAGACGGTGAAAGATGAAGTCGTCTGTACTCTTCACCCTTTTGATTTGGTCGGCTGTAAATGCAGATTTAAGGCTGGTGTCCAAAAGAAACTCAGGTAAGATGGAGTCATTGACAATATAATTGACCCCTACCAATACATTGAAGACATTTCATGCCAAAACTGCTAGAGATGAAGTTGATGGCCTTTGTTAACGATTGGTCATCAATGCTTGTCCCAAAGGGTACCTTTAAGACAAATATGGAAATTGTTCTCTGGATTTACTGGGGTTCGTAAATATCAAAAGTTTAACTTTTATAAACTGGGTAAAAATCAGTTCTGTACTGCTTAAATGTTAGAAGTAGTTAACGTGACATACATGTCTCTATAACTAAATTATATCATGTTTCTTGTTATTCACATCAGTGGAATGTCTAGCACTTTATTATTAAATGAATACCCTTTGTAAAATTGTATTATACCAATTGCTGGTCTCGAGGGAGTGGTGCATGACACACAGATCCACTTTGGTGTTCCATAAAATACTTATGTCATACATCAACCCATGGGCATAAAACAATGAATCATTATCTTTGTAATATATTGTTACTACAAATTTAGCTGTTTTTGCTTCCACTCAGTTTGTTTTTTATGTTCAGTTTGTGGTGCATGGAAAAAAGAATATGCTGAATGGACATCACCAATAAGCAGTCTATTAGTTCTTGACAGATCAGAATACAGTATAGCTTTATTTTTATTCTGATTAAAATTGTATATGAATCTGTGATTTTTGTTTAATGGGAAACTGATAGATTTAATTTATTAAAGGGGTTGTCCCATCTGAACTTTTATGGCATATTGATAGGATATGCCATAAATGTCCAATAGTTGCAGGTCTCACTTCTGGGACTTGTTCCTATCTGAAGAATGGTCTCTGTCATGATGATGTGCATTCGCAGTGTCCTTTCCCTTTATTGCTTTGGGACTTCTGAAAACAGCCAAGAAAATGTGCTCGGCTACTTTAGAAAGTCCCATCTTAGTCAATGGAGAGAAAATTGTGCATGTGCGGCCACCTCTTCATTCACCGCTATGGGAAATCCCATAATAGCCAAGCTATCTATCAGCTATTTTCAGATGTCCCATAGCAGTGATTGGAGAAAGCTACACATGCATGGCTTGCTCTCCATGGCAGGGTCCCACTTTTCTGATAGGAGGAGGTCCCACAGGTGGGATCAGCACAAATGGACATTTGTGACATATCCTATTGCTATGCTATAAATGTCCAGATGAACAACCCCTTTGAACTCCCCCCCCCCCCCCCCAATTATTATGCTTTACATGCTTTGTATGTAAAAATTCAGAATTTTGTAAAAACTTTATAATCTGGCATGTGTTGTATGTAAATTAGCCCTAGTAGACATCTGCACACATCCAGTTCAGGGAATAGTCATTCTAGCTGGACTGTAATCCTGGCCATTGTGGTGTGACTGACAAGCCAAAGAGGGTTAAACATTTTGAAATCTGATGCTTATGCTGTAGCTTCCTGCTCCTCTGGCATGTGCAGTAAAGCAAAGAGCACTTGACCTGAGCTCATCTGTGCATTGTGCATGTGTTGGAAGTTAGGCAAGTTAGACCCGGCAAGGATGAGATTTCAAGAGAGGATCTGTTGATGTCAGGTCCTCTTTGCTTGTCAGTCACACCACAATGGATGTAAGTGCAGACCAGACAGCATGACTATTGTTTCCCTGAAGCCGACCCACCCAGAGGACAAATTTGCATAAGGCACATGCCAGATTATAACTTGTTTCTTGGTTATTTTCTTTTTTTTTTTTTTTTACAGTATCCATTTTCAGAATTTTTACATACATTTTTATGCCTGTAAAGCTGTCAAACAGCACAATTATTTTGGTGGTTTAATGCCATGTGACAGGTTCCCTTTGAACAAACCAATCTCAATTGCACAAATGCTCATGCATTCATATTCATGAGCAGTGTTGCAGGGTGATGAAAGTTTTAATGAGCAGATCAGACCCATAGCCATTTCCCTACTAGACAACATTAGGGTACGGCCACTTGTTCAAGATTTTCCTATGTAGTTTTTGAAGCTGAAACTAGGTGGGCTTTCAAAAAAGAGCAGAAGTATCTGCCCATAATTGCTATGCTTTTATGATCCACCCTAGAGATGAGCAATATTTGTTTTGGATGTGGTTTGCTGAATTTTTCAAAAAATTTGATTTTGGGACAAATCAACTCTCCCCAAATCAGAAGCACAAAGAGAGAGAGACTAGTAAACGTAACACTCTTCTGGGAAAAAGACGTGCAAATCTAAAGGAAAAGAAAGTGGAGTGTTACAAACCAGCAGGTGTAACTAGCTATCCAAAGTCAATTTTTAAACCTTTTAAACATGCCTTCAAGCATGACAGATTAGCATATTTTACTTCTACTGGAATCAGATAGTCTTAGAGTTCCTAGAAACCCAAAGATATGCAAAATTAGCTTTCTTTTATGTAATAAGCACTGCTTGAACAGTTTGGGGCTTCCACCAGGGGAAAATCTGGTGGAGGCATACTGTAAAATCAGTACTCTTGAAATGTTGGAAGGAGAACTGCATTGCACATCTGATTTCCCATGGAGTATAATCTCTCTCTCATTCGCCCAAAATTAATTGCAATAAATTTGGGTTTTTTAGAATCAGTTTTTTTGGGGCAAATTCTGGCCGAATTCAAAATGGGTAGAACCGATTCACATATTTCTAACCCACACCTAATTTTGGCTTTAAAAACGGAATAAAAAACTGAATGTGTTCTAAGCAAAATATAGACCTATTACAATAACTGATCTGTCAATCTGTCAACTAGCAACAAGGAAAATGTTTCTATACCAAAAACAGTATAAAAATGAGCTGAATGTAAATCAATTTAACAAAGATGCTGGATTCTGCACGTGGTTATTGTAAATTGCAGTGTGATAGAAGGCATTTCTCTACGTCCATTTTATAATGAAGTTTCTTTACTACACCCATCCAGGCTGTAAGAATAAAGAGCATTCGAACTCGTGAAAGCTTTCTATTTGTACTTTTATTTTGTTAGATTTCCTGCTGGTGGAAATGGTATGCAAGCATGCCCCATGTGGGGGGTTAAAGCCCCCAAACCTCATGTGTAGAGTGCGTTATCTGTATATTAATGACTTTAAAGTGAATGTATTGATCGGGTTTCTTCCTTCCTTTATAGAAGGTAAATGGATAACAACCAGCTGGCGTTAACTAAGTCACCAAAGCTCCATTTTGCTTTCATGCTTGTGGTGTTACGCTGCACTTTGCTACACAATGAGACACCTGAGAGGCTTTGCTTCGTCTTGATATTGATTGAGAATTATATTGATAGGTGGCTATTTTTACGCTTCTCAGATTGGAACATTGCATTGGAGAGATTCACATCATAAAAGCGAAATCACGGAGCGTGCATAGATAGGTTTACAGTGCTTCAGACCTTGTAGTCGAATGTTTTCTGACAGCTGACCTATATTACACTGCTCCTCAACCTTTGCAATCTCTCCTCTTGTATCATTTTTTTAGCTATACTTCAAAAACCATGATTGCTATATCTGGGCTTCAAATACACCAATTTTTTGGAACTTTTCTTTTCTAATAAAGATTTGTATTCCAAAATATGACTTTTCATATTAGGAAATTTAATTTAGCTGTACAGTGCATAAAAAAATAAAACATCCAACCATGGTTATAACTTCCATGCCCTCCAGGACTTCATCATGCAAACAGTAGGGCAGTCTATGCCCCAAGAGCAGCTTGCGACATATTCATCAACTGAGTACTAAGAGGCGCTGTAATCAGTAGAAGCGGCAGAAACCTTTGCTAAATTTGTTGTACTCTGTGCTACCATGAAGCTGTGTCCACTTTTCCTGACATATGTATAAGAATGTCGTATTGTTCAGTGTGGGAGACCGGATTGGTTGCTTACGACAACATTATGGGGCAGATTTATTCAGACAAGCATTTAAAACACCAGCGTGAAAAATATAATTGGAGTGAATTGCACCAAATGTATTAATATGCATACCTCATAATACATTTTGCACATTTTGCACTTTTCTAAAACCAGAAAATGAAAAAAGAAGCTATGGCTCTGGGGTGAATACCATAATAATGGGGCAAATAATAGAACACTACTGTATGTACAAGGAGGTACAGTATACTGACCCATAAATCTCTATCGGTGCATTATTATAGATCTGCTCAACACAAACCCACAGTGATGTCATATACACAAGACCTTAAAGGGGTTTCCCAGGATTGCTATGGTTTTTAACTAATATGATTATATAATTGCTTACCTCATGCACATCTTCCACATGCTTTATTTTTCCAGTTTGGACTCCCCAGACCTGTTTTCACCATTGTGAGGCAGTGACAGGCTTAATATAGGAAGAAAGGTATGTGTCTCTGAGAATGGTGCAGGAAACATATTAGAGGGGATGCACCCGAGACGTGCCACCAAGGTACCCAGCCTTGGTGGAGTGGAAGCCACTAGCTAGAGTGTCCACTAAGATAGATAGTGGACACTGTTGCTACCTAGCATAGCTGGTATCTGCTAATCCTGGCCTGGCTTTTACTGGGAGTGGGCAAAGAGCTGGGTAGGTGCCTACTCCCCACTCTCCACTCTGGGGTTTATACGTGGCTCATGTCCATGATTGTGTTTCAAAAGTAAGCAGCAGGGAGTGTCTGTTGAATGAGAGGCTGCAGATCACTCCCTGCAAGGCACGTGTGAAGGAAACACTGGCCTGTGGACGTCCGCAACTGTTTTACGGTCCGCAAATTGCGGATACGCAAAACACGGATACCGACCATGTGCATTCCACATTTTGTGGACCGTACATGGCCGGTACTATGATAGAAATGCCTATTCTTGTCCGTAGTTGCGGACAAGAATAGGACATGGACTTTTTTCTTTTGCGGGGCCGCAGAACGGAAGTGCGGATGCGGACAGCACACGGTGTGCTGTCTGCATCTTTTGCAGCCCCATTGAAATTAATGCACCCGTTCCAAAAATTGCGTAATGGATGCGGACCCATTTATGAGGCTGTGTGAATGGACCCTAAAGGATGTTGATGCAAACTGGAAAACCCCTTTAAGGCCTCATGCACACGACCGTTGTTTCATTCCGTGTTGTTGTTCAGTTTTTCGTGATTTTCTGCGGACCCATTGACTTTTAATGGGTCTGTTGAAAACTCGGCTAATGCACCGTTTGTCATCCGCGTCCGTGATCTGTAGTTTCAGTTCGTCAAAAAAATATAACCTGTCCTATTTTTTTCACGGAAAACAGTTCGCGGACCCATTCAATGGGTCAGTGAAAAAAACGCAGAGGCACACATGATTGTCATCCGCGTCTGTTTTTTTCCTATCATTTGCATGGCAAACTTGACTTAGACTTTTTTTTACTTTCCTTCATGTCTGGTGATCCTCCAAAAATAAAGGAAGACACACGGAAACGGATCACGGAACAACGGAACCCCATTTTGCGGAACGGAACACAACAACGGTCGTGTGCATGAGGCCTAATGTGAATGAAAGTTTTGCAAATCTTCTTCCCATTTTATGTTTGAAACTGAAGTACTTTTGGGCTTGCTGTGATTTTTTTTTTTAAACTGCAGCATGCCATACTGTACCTGTTGTGTGTCTTTTCTTTTTGTATTTTTCTCAGTGTGTTCACAGATCCTTAGAGAAGCAGTTGTAGAAACATGTCCTAGAACAGCACAAAGTGTGAGCTTAGCCTCAGGCCATCTGTATGTGTATGATGATACGACTGTTAGTAGCTGAAGATATAACTGGAATGATTGCGGGAAACCGGACTTGTTTCTTACCAAACTGTGTTATACAGTCAGACAGTGGTGTGTGCCTTATTATTATTCCTTTTGCAGAAAGGTTTGCAGAACTCACCTGTGGTGCCTTTACCATGGATGATCTACATTTGAATTGTCTACTAAATACGGCTGTCGTATTGCTGATTGATCATTATCATGATTGGTCAATCCATACTGAACATGCTGCGTGCAAATAGGAGTTGACCTGTCAAAGTGGAAGGTAACATAGTAACATAGTTTATAAGGCCAAAAAAAAGATATCTGCCCATCCAGTTCGGCCTGTCATCCTGCAAGTTGATCCAGAGGAAGGCAAAAGAAACCCTGTGAGGTAGAAGCCAATTTTCCCCACTTAAGGGGGAAAAATTCCTTCCCGACTCCAATCAGGGAATCAGAATAACTCCCTGGACCAACGACCCCTCTCTAGTAGCTATAGCCTGTAATATTATTACACTCCAGAAATACATCCAGGCCCCTCTTGAATTCCTTTATTGTACTCACCTATCACCACCTCCTCAGGCAGAGAGTTCCATAGTCTCACTGCTCTTACCGTAAAGAATCCTCTTCTATGTTTGTGTACAAACCTTCTTTCCTCCAGACGCAGAGGATGTCCCCTCGTCACAGTCCTACGGATAAATAGATGATGGGATAGATCTCTGTACTGACCCCTGATATAATTATACATAGTAATTAGATCTCCCCTCTGTCCTCTTTTTTCTAAAGTTAATAACCCTAATGTTGATAATCTTTCAGGGTACTGTAGTTGCCCCATTCTAGTTATTACTTTAGTTGCCCTCCTCTGGACCCTCTCCAGCTCTGCTATGTCTGCATTGTTCACAGGAGCCCAGAACTGTACACAGTACTCCATGTGTGGTCTGACCAGTGATTTGTAGAGTGGTAGGACTATGTTCTTATCACAGGCATCTAAGCCCCGTTTGGTGCAAGGTGTTCCAGAAATAAATTGCCCAGATGCTAAGGATTTTTGCGAGGAGAAAATCTGCTTTCAAGTTGTCTGGCTGACCGCTCTTCATCCTATAGTTGAATAGCATTTTCGGTGAGGCAGAGGATGCTGGGCCATTGACATGATGTCACAAGTGAAAAAGCACAGCACATATAATATTCAAAAAACTATTTGACCGTTTTTTTTATTTTTTTTTCTTCATTGGTGAGGAGTTTAAAGTGTATCGTCACCTATTCTTATCATTTTGTTTACGGTTCCAATATTCTGTGCTGAATAATTTTGTTAAAGAGGTTTTCCAGTTTGTAGACATTGATGATCTCAGACATTGACCTATTCTCAGGGTGTGTCATCACTATCAGATTAGTACAGGTCAGACACCTGGCACCCTGCCAGTCCGCAGTTTCGGGCAGCCATGGTTGCTGGAAACTATACAGTATATGGTAAGCTTTACCCTGGCACGACCTTTACACAGTGGATGGAACCTCATGCTGTCCACACTGTCCACTGTATTGTTTTCGGTGCTGGCGGCTGCCTGAAAGAGCTGATCAATGAGGGTATGGGGTTTTGGGCAGTGGCCCAGCTCAGCCATTGCACAATGGACAGAGCTTTCTTTCTTTCCCAGCTCCATCCATTGTGTTGTTTCTAGCATCAGTGGTGGCTGAAAACAGCTGATCTGTAGGGATGCCACGGGGCAGACCCCCACTGCTCGGATGCTGATGACCAGTTTGACACTTTGCATTTTAGATGCCTAAAGCCACCACTAGCATAAGGGGCTTTCCATCTTATTAAGACAGATAGTAAGAAATGTATATGTATGCTTTTTTTTAACTGGTCTGTAGTTTTCCCCGATGGAGTTGAGTAATGTTTGTCATGTGCGGAATGGGAACTTAAAATGGCCCTGGAAAAAAAAAAGTCTAAAAGTGGCCCCATGTTGTAGACGGGCAACACAAATAGGTGGAGTTAGCACTACTGTAGCGCCAAATACCACCCCATCAGAACCATATACACAGTGCAGCACAATATATTGCCCTAAAATATGAACCCCTGTGGTGGCCATCAATAGCTGCCAATTTCTGTCCTCCTCATCCAGTTGTCTCCGATTAAGATATTGAGCGGGGGGCTTAGGAGGTGAGATGCAGACCACAGCAGTTATATTCAGGAAGACATGTGCGGCCGCTGGCTGGGTACATGGGTACCTGACTCTCACAGCATTAATTGCTGCTGAGAGCTCATTGTGTACCAGCGGCAGAGAGGAGGACTTGGGTGGCCCCCCTGGTCATCAGCCCACCGGGAAATATCCCTGTATGGTCTATGGCCAGTCTGCCCCTAATGTCTGTGTACAAACCCTTAATTGGTACCAGTTAGTCTCTGTTCCATCAGGTTTTCACTGCATCTGTATGCAGAATAGCCACGTTCGTTTTACTATGCGATCCAAATAAAAAAGTAAACCTTAAAGATACCATTAAAGGGGTTGTCCAGTTTTACAAAAACACAGCTGCTCTTTTTTCTGAAAATAACGGTATACCTTATACCACAGGTTGTATGTGGTATTATAGCTCATTCACTTCAGTGGAACTGAACTGCTGTACCAAACACCACCCATAATGTGGTATAGTTTTTGCAAAAAATGCAAATCTTGGACAAATTTAAAGCCTTTTAGGATCCATTATGCATTCTTTCAACCCGTTATAACAGACATATAATGCTTTGTCAAAAATGGAAACCTCAGATGTATGTACAATGTACAACATTATCCTCTTAAAGCAACACATATAGAGTCCGATGGAACATGCCTCTCAAATGTATATGGAACCCAATAGAAAAAGCCTATTGGAAACGGTAAAGTAGAGACCTCATTGATCTATATGTCAGCCATATTTCTGCTAGGCATAAAACATGTATATGAGTCCTAAAACTACTAATTATAATGGGTATTACATCAGATTGACTTGATCCCTCTTTTTCTATCTCTCTTTTTACTTGGTGGGAACATACGTTTCATTAATTTCTTCTTATTCTCCTGTATACTTGCTGGATCAGTATGAAACACCACAGACTTTACACTAGTCTTCTGCAAGCTGCATTGATCTGAGAAGCAGAATCATTCTTGAGGACTGCATTTTATCATTTTATTATCTCTCACCCCTTCAGCCTTCATTGATTCTTCAGTATAATCAAGATGACAGGTACTTCTAATAGGCTGGTAAGAAGACATAATAAACCTGGACTGCTGCCAGAACAAAATGTACTGAAAAGAAAACTACAATATATAGACATTTTCCAAGCTGATTGTCCACAAAAAATAGCAGTATTCAAGTAGGTTTCTCTAGTGAAGGCCACTTGGTTATTTCAGTCTAGTCTGAATATACACGTACTATTCTTGATCTTAGCAAGGATTTGTGAATAAAAAAAGAAATAGAATAGTAGACCTGATTTTGCAAGGTTATTTGCCAGTTTCCATACCCCCTATGTGCCAATAGTGGATCATGCCAATGGGGCATGCACAATGGGCATAATCAGTCTGTGTGCAGCACCTTCTGCTGGGGGCTAGGCTGGGATCTTTCCATCATAGACCATGCCTGATACCCTGTAGTAAATGGGAGAAGCTGGGTGAAGCTGAAGGTCATGAGGTGTGATAGTAGACCTGTCCTGCACTCTGTGGGAGGTCACCCTGGGAGAGGGAGCAAATCTTTTAGAGAAGGTAGTACAAGGTCTTAAGAATGTGTCAAAAAAGGATCGGAATTGTCGTCATTATCCCCAACCACACTGCACAGTTTTCTATAGGCGGTGGTGCTTGAAATTAGAACATGGATCCTATATGATTTTAACGTATAGGAAAGTAGAAAAATGGGAGGGTAGTAGGCTTAACTTGTGTATTAACCTTAAGGGCTATGTACACCTTTGGGACAATTTTTTTTCTTCTTTTTTTTACACTATAGTGTAGTCCAGGGATTCCCAACCTGCGGCCCTCCAGCTGTTGTAAAACTACAACTCCCAGCATGCCTCAACAGTCTACAGCTATCAGCCTACAGCAGGGCATGGTGGTAGTTGTAGTTTTACAACAGCTGGAGGGCCACAGGTTGAGCATCCCTGGTGTAGTCATTTTGAGGCAAAAGTCATTTTTTTCTATTGGTCTTTATTAAAAATTTTGAACCACCGTCTTGGTGCAACGTTGAGTTTCTCTAGTAGCAGGATCTGAATTTTTTCTCTGTTCCGTCAGGCAGCTCAACTGACGGCTCCTTATCTCTGACTTTATAAACACTCATTATAGCTCAATTTTTATCTTATTGATAAGAATGTGGCTTAAATAAGTGTGTATGACCTCTTAGTAGTTTAGAGAAGAGGGTTATTAGATGAACTGCACAAAGTGAAAGTAAAAAGTACAATTTACACAGCTAGGCAACCATTTAACCCTTTGTGGCAGAACAGCTCAATATTTTTTTTAAAAGACCAATTGAAAAAATTATCGCCCCTGAAGGTGTACATAGCCTTTAACTTTTAAAATGTGTATCAACCTTGCCTTATGTGAAGCGCAACGTAATCATGATGTTTGTCATGGGAGTAAACCTTTTATTTTAGGAGCGGAACTCAGCAAGTAAAAGGGCAGTAATCTCGGGCACGTTGAAAACACAAGCCCATCCTGCTGGGCACTTTTGAGCCGTTATCCATTAAAACTACTTTTTCCGGACAATCCAAACATTGTCAAAAGAGTAAAAGGTATGTCTAGAATGTATCTGCAGTGATCTGCTGGCCGGTACAAGAGGTTTAATAGGTGAAAATTAGGTGACAGACTCCCTTTAAAAGTGGACATACATATGTCCTTTGTACACAGAGGGTAGACCCTCAGAATCATTTGCTGTGGTGCCCCCATGAAATGTTACTTTGTTAGTGATATAGAGTGGAAAGAACCAAAAGTACATTAAAGATGGTATCTACCTGCATATAGTTCGTTATATATTCATTTAGATGATGGGGATGTTGTTATTTTAGCCACTCTTGCGTTATAAATTTTTTACTTTTAAAAAGAATAAGCAATTTTATTTTAAAATACAATGTTCTGCTGAGTTTCCGTAGCTTGTGTCCTGTTGAGCGAGGCTATACTTTCTAGCAAGAAAAAGTTGGTTAGTCCATTAGAAGTTAAAAGCTTCCCCTGTAATTACTTGTCAATGAGTGGGATGAGCATGTACAAATTAGATTACTTCACATAGTAATTATGCGTCTGATTCATTTTCTTTGATATGGATAAATGAGTCACATAACATCTGACTAAAGCTACATGTTAGATTTCAGAAGAACACATGTTCTGTCAAACTAATCCTGTCATCAAAGCCGGCCATTAATGCTCGATTGAACACTGCCTGCTAGAAAGCTTTTGTATCTAACAATATCTAGAGTGATCAAGAAACATCACATTTAAATTGGCAAACTTAATTGGACTTCAAAATTGCTGTACACAGGACTGAGAATTGATGAGTAACTTAAATGAATTGCAGGCTAATATCCTGTACGCTGAGCAAGACAGGATTGGGAATATTGCATGTCTAAGATGAAAGGTGGGTTATAAGGAGGACAACCAGGGCATCTGAAGAAGTTCCTCAGCCACCATGTTGATCTAGTGGGCCACCACCACACACACTCCTTGTTTGTACCATTCCTTTGGATCCAGTTATTAAAATCACAACCGGATTGGGAAAATAGGTTATCCCATTGGTCCCTATAGTGAAATAGGCATACTGTTGGGGCAAAGACCCCAATACCGGTGAGCGGTGGACTCCAAATTAGAAGTTATGAGTACTCATAGAGAAAAACCAACACAGGCATAGAGCTGTGTATCAAGTGTTTCTTACTTTATTGAAAAAAAAAAAAAGAGAGGTTAATATAGCATTTTTCTGCATCATTTCCAACTGGAGGCATAGTTAACCATTTAAATCATATAACTCATTAAAACTACAAACTGAAATGAGCATCTCTTGGCTATACGCCCGGGGCTTCTCCCGAATCTTAAGTGTGGGTGTTAATCACGTACCAGTCTTTCTAGCAATTATAGAAATTCCTGGGGTGGTGGGGGTTGGTGGGGTCTAGGAGTGAACTTGAGGTTATAGTAACCTTAGCAAAGAAGTTCACAGTTTTTTAACATAGAATGGCAGTAGTAAGCACAATATGGAGTCTCAACCCTCACAGTACTCACCAATTTTTTTTTACCTACAGCCAAGTTAGTGGGTATTCTTGCACCCACCAAACATTCCCAGTAAATGACCTAAGTAATTTTAAAGCTGTGTCCATGACCCTGAGAAACATTTTTTTTGTATAGTTTTGACCTATAGAAAAACTTTTCATTTGATGAAAGACAAGTTCATATACAGGCCCAGATTTACTAATCGTAAAGATTTTATAAACTTAGACAGACTGTCTAGACCTACACCAAGCCCCTTGTCTAGCATAAGCAGTAAATTGTAGATGTGCCAATTTGCACCATTTTGCACCACTGTTTTAGAAAGATACATTAGTAAATCTGGGCCACAGGGTTTTGCATTCCTTAATCTTGAAGAGTAAGTAGTGCTCCTACCAGCTCCACCTCCTCTTCAAACAGCTGATCGGACGCCAGCCGATAAGAAATTGATAAATTATCCTGAGGATATGTAATTTTTTCAGTGTTTTGCGGTCCGTTTTTCACGGATCCGTTGTTCCGTTTTTTGTTTCCGTTGTGTTCCCGTTTCTGTTCCGTTTTTCCATATGGCATATACAGTATACAGTAATTACATAGATAAAATTGGGCTGGACATAACATTTTTAATAGATGGTTCCACAAAAAACGGAACGGAAATGGAAGACCTACGGATGCATGTATGTGTTTCGTTTTTTTGCAGACCCAATCACTTGAATGGAGTCACTGAACGTGATTTGCGGGAAATAATAAGACATGTTCTATCTTTAAGGCCTAGTTCACACGAACTGTACGGGCCGTTTTTTTGTGTTCCGTATACGGAACCATTCATTTCAATGGTTCCGCAAAAAAATACGGAATGTGTTCCGTATGCATTCTGTTTCTGTATTTCCGTTTTTCCGTTCCGTTGAAAGATAGAACATGTCCTATATTTGGCCGCAAATCACGTTCCGTGGCTCCATTAAAGTAAATGGGTCTGCAAAAAATACGGAACACATACGGAAATGCATCCGTATGTCTTCCGTATCTGTTCTGTTTTCGCTGAACCATCTATTGAAAATGTTATGCCCAGCCCAATTTTTTCTATGTAATTACTGTATATGCCATACGGAAAAACGGAACAGAAACGGAAACACAACGGAACTCAAAAACGGAACAAGGGATCCGTGAAAAACGGACCGCAAAAAACTATAAAAACCATACGTTCGTGTGAACTAGGCCTAAACGGAACAGAAAAACGGAAATACGGAAACGGAATGCATACGGAGTACATTCCGTTTTTTTTGCGGAAACATTGAAATAAATGGTTCCGTATACGGAACGCAAAAAACGGACAGTAAACAGGGAAAAAAACGGTCGTGTGCAGGAGGCCTTATACAGTAAATACAGTAGTGGTTCAGCCTTTTATACATATATAATCATGGAGAGAGTATCAAAGCACTGATGATCGGCAAAGTAAAAGTGCCCACATTTCCAGCATAGGGTGAGATTTATTTAATTTCTTTCACAGTTAATTACAGTGCTATTTGTATGTCACCTTTCGAACAGTCCCACCATCATGTTATTCTGCAAATGGGCCGATGAAGCGTACAATGCTACTGTTCAGTGTTTGCATTGACTCCATTTTACAACTGTATTCAACATGAGTAGAGTTGAGCGGACACCTGGATGTTCGGGTTTGACGGGTTTGGCCGAACTTCACAAAAAAGTTTGAGTTCGGGACCCGAACTTGACCCCGAACCCCATTGAAGTCAATGGGGACAAGAGCTTTTGAGCACTAAAATAGCTCTAAAAATGTAATGGAAAGGGCTAGAGGGCTTCAAATGGCAGCAAAATGTGGTTAAGAGCATGGCAAGTGCTCTGCAAACAAATAATGTGGATAGGGAAATGACTTTAAATAACATAAATAACATAAAAATAAAAAATATATAATCTGTATCTTGGAGGACGAGGTCCATGTGGAGTAGGAGGTTGAGGAGGCAGTGGATGTGGTGGTGTAGGTGGAAGCGGCGGTGGAGGAGGAGGAGGTAGCCTACGCTGTTTTTTGGTTAAAATTTTTTATTTTTTTGTTTAAATTAGGGTACACCCCAAAACATTGGGAAATATAACCTGTGATAACCCACTCCAGTCGTGCTAAACACATGTTCAGACAATACACTGGCTGCAGAGCAGGTTAGCACCTCTAAGGCGTAAAGGGCAAGCTCAGGCCATGTGCCCAATTTGGAGACCCAGAAGTTGAAGGGGGCAGACCCATCATTCAGTACATGTAGGCGTGTGCACACATACTGCTTCACTATGTTCCATATCAGCTGGTGGTGCTGGTTGTTGGGGCATGCTGACAAAGATTTTCCACATTTTTGCCATGCTAACCCTGCCTTCTGAGGTGCTCTGCCTTCTGAGGTGCTGGTGGTGCCCCAGCTGCGTTGGCGACCTCTTCTTCCTCCTCTGCCTTCGCCTTGTGCTTCCACTGTGCCCCTGCTGTCAGGTGGGAATGACACCAGCAGCGTGTCTACCAGCGTGCGCTTGTACTCTCGCATCTTACGATCACGCTCCAGTGACAGAATTAAGGACGGTACGTTGTCCTTGTAACGGGGATCCAGCAGCGTGGCCACCCAGTAATCAGCACAAGTTAGAATGTGGGCAACTTGGCGGTCATTGCAGAGACACTGCAGCATGTAATCGCTCATATGTGCCAGGCTGCCCAGAGGCAGCGACAAGCTGTCCTCTGTGGGAGGTGTATCGTCTGTGTCCTCTGTATCCCCTCAGCCACGCACCAGTGATGGCCATTAGCTGGTTTGGGTGCCACCCTGCTGTGAACACGGTTCCTCCTCCTCCATCTCCTCCTCCTCATCCTCCACCTCCTCATCCTCCAGAACTGTGCCCTGGCTGGACAATTGTGTACATGGCGTTTGTGGGTGCAGGAACCCACCCTCGGAGCCACTTGTGAATGACTGGCAGGAAACCCTATGAAATGATCCCTCTTCCTCCTTCTCCTGTGCCACATCCTCTTCCATCATCGCCAGAAGTGTTTTTTTTAAGGAGGCATAGAAGTGGGATAGTAACGCTGAGAACAGCGTCATCGGCACTGGCCATGTTGGTGGAGTGTTCGAAACAGCGCAACAAGGAACACGGGTCTCGCATGGAGGCCCAGTCATTGGTGGTGAAGTGGTGCTGTTCCGCAGAGCGACTCACCCGTGTGTGCTGCAGCTGAAACTCCACTATCGCCTGCTGCTGCTCGCACAATATGGCCAGCATGTGCAAGGTGTAGTTCCACCTTGTGGGCACATCGCATATAAGGCGGTGAGCGGGAAGACCGAAGTTACGCTGCAGCACTGACAGGCGAGCAGCAGCAGGGTGAGAACACCCAAAGCGCGCACAGAACGGCCTGCACTTTATGCAGCAGCTCTGACATACTGGGTTAATTTTTAAGGAACCTTTGCACCACTAAATTCAGCACATGTGCCAGGCAAGGGATGTGCCTCAAACCGGCTAGTCCCAGAGCTACTACAAGATTTCGCCCATTATCGCACACCACCAGGCTGGGCTTGAGGCTCGCTGGCACCAACCACTCATTGGTCTGTTGTTCAAGGCCCGTCAATAGCTCCTGCGCGGTGTGGGTTTTTCCCCCCAAACAGATATGTTTTAAAACTGCCTGCTGTCGTTTACCCCTGGCTGTCCTGAAGTCGGTGGTGAAGGTGTTACGCTGACCCGATGAGGAGGCGGTAGAGGATGAGCAAGCAGAGTAGGAGGAGGAAGCAACAGGAGGCAAACTGAAGCGCCCTGCAATCCTCAGTGGTGAAAGGACATGCGCCAAACTGCTATCTGCCTCAGGCCCAACTGCCACTGCATTTACCCAGTGTGCTGTTAGGGAGATATAACGTCCTTGACCGTGCTTACTGGTCCACGTATCCGTAGTTAGGTGGACCTTGCCACAGATGGCGTTGCGCAGTGCACACCTGATTTTGTCCCTCACTTGGTTGTGCAGGGAAGGGATGGCTCGCCTAGAAAAGTAGTGGTGGCTGGGCACGACGTACTGTGGGACAGCCACCGCCATAAGGCTTTTAAAGCTCTCCGTCTCCACCAGATGGAATGACAGCATTTCAAAAGACAGTAATTTTGAAATGCTGGCATTCAGGGCAAGGGATCGCGGGTGGGTAGGGGGGTACTTCCTCTTCCGCTCCAGTGTTTGGGAGATGGAGAGCTGAACGCTTCTGTAGGACATTGTGTTTGCGGGATGGCAGGTGCCACTGTCACTTCACTCCAGAGGTGGATGAAGAGGCCGAGACTGCAGCAGAAGAGGAAGCAGGAGGAGTCAGAGACCTTTATTGGTTTTTGAGGTGTCTACTCCACTGTAGCTCGTGCTTTGCACTTAGATGCCTGGTCATACAGGTTATGCTCAGGTTTAGAATGTTTATGCCTCGCTTCAGGCTCTGATTGCACAGTGTGCAAACCACTCGTATCTTGTCGTCAGCACATTGTCTGAAGAAGTGCCACGCCAGGGAACTCCTTGGAGCTGGCTTTGGTGTGCTCGGTCCCTTGCTGAGGTGGGCAGTAGCAGGCATACTGTCTAGGAGACGGCCGCTCTGCTTTTGCACCCTCCTCCCTCTTCTGCTGTGCTGGTGGCTCTGTGCTACAACCGCCTCTTCCTCCGAACTATACAGGTCACTCGCATGACCTTGATTCCATGTGGGGTCAAGGACCTCATCGTCCTCCACATCATGTTCCACCCAGTCTTCACCCCTGCCCTCCTTGTCGGTCTGCACACTTTCGAAAGCCACAGCAGTTGATATGACACCTGTGTTTCATCATCATCCGAGAAGTGCTGAAGTGGTCCTCCCATGTACTCATCTTGAAACATAAGTGGTTGGGCATCGGTGCACTCAATCTCTTCCACTTCTGGGACAGGGCTATGTGGATGGCCCAGGGAAACCCTGCTATCAGAGTCATCAAAAAGCAGAAGAGACTGCTACATGACTTGGGGCTCAGACTGCTTGGCTGATTTGCAAGGGGGTGAGGTGAAAGACTGATGGACATCGGCTGCAGGTGCCAACTCTGATCTTTCAACAGGAGACTGGGTGGGAGACAATGTAAAGGAACTTGTCAGCACTGTCAGCAACCCCCTACTATCGCCTGTACTTGTTCTGGCCTGTCACACCATTCGTAGAGTCGCATTAGGCCCGACCAAATAACGCTGAAGGTTCTGTGGCCTACTCGCACCTGAGGAAGATGTTTCACTTGTGCGTGTAGCTGGCACAGATCAACCATGTCCTCTCCCTGCAACAGGAGCTCCACCAGCAGCACCACGATTGGGACCACGTCCCTTATTTGACGCTCTCCTCATATTCCTCAGATTTAGGCTCTTGTCCAAAATGGGTGTTTTTTTAAATCCAGAATATTATTGCAGTATTTTTAGCTTGTATGTCACACTAACAAATGCAACATAGGCCCCAGATGTAGGGTATTGCCAAAAATGTGTGTTTTTTTTTTAAAACACTGAATATTATTGCAGTATTACAAGCTTGTATCTCATAGATGCAGCCAAGGCCGCAAATTTAGTATTTGTCCCAAAATGGGTGTTTTTTTAATAACAGAATATAACAGCAGTATCTAACTCATGTATCTCACACTGACAGATGCAGCAAAGGCTGCAAATTTTGTTTTTTGACCAAAATGTGTGTTTTTTAATAACAGAATATAACAGCAGTATCTAACATATATATCTCACACTGACATATGCAGCAAAGGCTGCAAATTTAATATTTGGCCCAAAATGGGTGTTTTTTTAAGAACAGACTAGAACACCAGTATTTAACGCGTGTATCTCGCACTGACAGATGCAAATTCAGTTTTTTGACCAAAATGGGTGTTTTTTTAATAACAGAATATTATTGCAGTATTTCCAGCTTGTATGTCACACTAACAAATGCAGCATAGGCCCCAGATCTAGGGTATTGCCAAAAATTTGTGTTTTTTTTAAACACAGAACATTATTGAAGTATTGCAAGCTTCTATTTCACACTGACAAATTCTGCAAAGGCACCAGATGTAGGATATTGCAAAAAATTGGTGTTTTTTTAAACCCAGATTATTATAGCAGTATTTCAAACTTGTTTTTCACACTAAAAAATGCAGCATAGGCCCCAGATGTAGGGTATTGCCAAAAATGGATGTTTTCTAAACCCAGAAAATTATTGCAGTATTTTAAGCTTGGATTTCACGCTGCCAAATGCTGCAAAGGACCCAGATGTAGGGTCTTGCAAAAAATGGGTGATTTTTTTTAAACCCAGATTATTATTGCAGTATTTGAAGCTTGGATTTGAATGTCACAAATGCACATATGCTGTGCAGGTGCACTGAGCTTGCATAAAATGGCCGCCGCCGCCGCCCACCTAACTAACAGACGGATAAAAGTTATTTTTCTGTGTCACTGGGCTCAGGGCAGGGTAAAAAGATTGTGCACTGCACCCACAAAACTAAATCTATGTAGATCACTGAGTTAAAGGGAACCTGTCACCGGGATTGTGTGTATAGAGCTGAGGACATGGGTTGCTAGATGGCTGCTAGCACATCCGCAATATCCAGTCCCCATAGCTCTGTGCGCTTTTATTGTGTAAAAAAAAGATTTGATACATATGCAAATTAACCTGAGATGAGTCCTGTTCCTGATTCATCTCTCATACAGGACTCATCTCAGGTTAATTTGCATATGTATCAAATCGTTTTTTTGACACAATAAAAGCACGCAGAGCTATGGGGACTGGATATTGCGCATGTGCTAGCGGTCATCTAGCAACCCATGTCCTCAGCTCTATACACAAAATCCTGGTGACAGGTTCCCTTTAACAAGCACTTCTGATGAAAGCACTCTGCAGCCTTTCAAAAAGCGCCATTAACTCGCCGAACACCGAACCGGAACCCAAACTTTTACTGAAAAGTTCGGGTCCGGGGTCCAAAAATCCAAAAGTTCGGTACGAACCCTAACTTTACAGTTCAGGTCCACTCAACTCTAAACATGCGGCCAAATGACCAAAAAGTGTATATTTTGATTAATGACATCATATTGTTAGCATATCAACCCGGCATAATGTTGACACAGCGTAATGCATTTTCTGTATTTCGATAGCTGAACAGGGGTGGACATTACTGGTAATATGTGCATTTTTCTAATATTAGAGACAGGTTTGTGGCACAAGTGATTAATAAACTCATAGTGTGTTTAAAGGCTATGGACAACTTATGGGGATTTTAAAGTTAGATCTTTAGCCCTTGTCTCTGAAATCCTGATAGCTCTTATTAGTTTGATAATAAGTTATGTAGTGTCCCACTAGGTAGGGGTGGGCACTACACAAGGGTCAATTGGTGTGCGCGTTACTCCTACTCATAAGGAACAGAAATGTCATGTTTAATTGTGCATTTAATGTATGTTTTAATGTGTTTTTAGATGCAATGTACCCCTGTATGATGCAACAGCAGGCCTAGTTGGGTGTAGTTAGACATTACACACAAAAACAATTGGATTGATAGACGTTCCTATAATACTTAGATAATCACAGCCTGATGAACGTTTAAAATAAAAAAAACAAAGCTTTATTTAAAGTCTGTTTAAAAAGAGGGTGGGGAAACCCATATGTCACAATCTGTGACCATCAGGCAACTAATCTTAGAAATGTATACAGAGAGGGGAGCAAATATCTCTGCACATTAAGAAGATTAGGGTAAGACCCGACTTGCTAGCTGGAATAGCTATGTATCTGCAGGTCGGGGTAAATGGACACTAAAGTCAGTGTGAATGGATGCACTATGTGTGTATCATCGGTGATCCTGTAGGATGTATATACACAGATAAGGTTGTGCCACCTGGTATATGTAACCAGGAATGTTCAATACATTAGATCGCACTGCCTCTGTCATATAACAGTCTCAAAGGACTTGCAGCCACTAACTGTAGTGCAGATGACAGATCAGTCTTTAACCCCTTAAGGACATAGGACGTACCGGTACGCCCTATTTCCCGAGTCCTTAAGGACCAAGGACGTACCGGTACGTCCTGACTTTAAAATCGGCATTCCGGCGCCGCAGGGGTTAATTTGAACAGGATGCCGGCTGAAATCATTCAGCCGGCATCCTGTTAAAACGCCAGGGGGGGTCATGTGACCCCCCCGTGTCGGCGATCGCAGCAAACCGCAGGTCAATTCAGACCTGCGGTTTGCTGCGCTTTTTGCAGTTTCTGATCCCCGCGGTCCCTGACCGCGGGGATCAGAAACTTTAGAGTGTCTAAAATCAATATAGTACACCCCCCCCTGCACCCCTGCATGATTTGATGGCAGCGGGTGGTGCAGGGGGGGTGTCGCAGGCGGTGGGGGCGTTGCGGGAGGCGGGCGGTGCGGCAGGCGGGATCGCGATCCCCCGCCCGCCTCCCATTGAATAATCGTTGGTGTACAGTGGGTATACCAGGGTGCCAGCACATTGCTGGCACCCTGGTATAAACGGCTGACATCGTTGATGCGATGTCAGCCGTTTAACCCTTTCCATACAGCGGTCCGTACGGACCGCTGTATGGAAAAGGTTAACAGTAAAAGGGAGCTCCCTCCCTCTCCGATCGGGGGGCTGCTGTGCCTTTGCAGCCCCCCGATGGGAGAGGGAGAGAGCCCCCAGACAGCCCCCCCAGAGCCCCGTCCTTACCCTTCCCCGTCTGCGCAGTTCTGACCATAACTGAGCAGACGGGGAAGGTTCCCATGACAACAGGACGCCTGCTCAGGCGTCCTGCTGTCCATGGTGCTGAACAGATCTGTGCTGAAAGCATAGATCTGTTCAGTGTAAGTAAAATACAGTTACAGATACCTATATAGGTTCTGTACTGTATTTTACAGACATCAGACCCACTGGATCTTCAAGAACCAAGTGGGTCTGGGTCAAAAAAAAAAAAAATAAGTGAAAAAAGTTAAGATAAAAAAAAAAAACATTTATCACTGAATAAAAATTAAAAAAATAAAATAAACTACACATATTAGGTATCGCCGCGTCCGTAACGACCTGATCTATAAAACGGTCATGTTACTTTCCCCGCACAGTGAACGCCATAAAAATAAAAAAATAAAAACTATGAGAAAATTGAAATTTTGCCCACCTTACTTCCCAAAAAAGGTAATAAAAGTGATCAAAAAAGTCGCATGTACGCCAAAATAGTACCAATCAAACCGTCATCTCATCCCGCAAAAAATTTGACCCTACTCAAGATAATCGCCCAAAAACTGAAAAAACTATGGCTCTTAGACTATGGAAACACTAAAACATCATTTTTTTTGTTTCAAAAATAAAATCATTGTGTAAAACCTACATAAATAAAAATAAAGTATACATATTAGGTATTGCCGCGTCCGTATCGACCGGCTCTATATAAATATCATATGACCTAACCCCTCAGGTGACCACCATAAAAAATAAAAATAATAAATTGTGCAAAAAAAGCAATTTTTTGCCATCTTACGTCACAAAAAGTGTAATAGCAAGCGATCAAAAAGTCATATGCACCCCAAAATAGTGCCAATCAAACTGTCATCTCATCCCGCAAAAAATTAGACCCTACTCAAGATAATCGCCCAAAAACTGAAAAAACTATGGCTCTCAGACTATGGAGACACTAAACAATTTTTTGGTTTTAAAAATGAAGTTATTGTATAAAACTTACATAAATAAAAAAAATTGTATACATATTAGGTATCGCTGCGTCCGTGACAACCTGCTCTATAAAATTACCACGTGATCTAACCTGTCAGATGAATGTTGTAAATAACAAAAAAAAAAACGTGCCAAAAAAGCTATTTCTTGTTACCTTGCCGCACAAAAAGTGTAATATAGAGCAACCAAAAATCATATCTACCCTGAACTAGTACCAACAATACTGCCACCCTATTCCGTACTTTCTAAAATGGGGTCACTTTTTTGGAGTTTCTACTCTAGGGGTGCATCAGGGGGGCTTCAAATAGGACATGGTGTCAAAAAAACCAGTCCAGCAAAATCTGCCTTCCAAAAACCGTATGGCATTCCTTTCCTTCTGCTCCCTGCCGTGTGCCCGTACAGCGGTCTACAACCACATATGAGGTGTTTCTGTAAACTACAGAATCAGGGCCATAAATAATGAGTTTTGTTTGGCTGTTAACCCTTGCTTTGTAACTGGAAAAAAAATATTAAAATGGAAAATCTGCCAAAAAAGTGAAATTTTGAAATTGTATCTCTATTTTCCATTAAATCTTGTGCAACACCTAAAGGGTTAACAAAGTTTGTAAAATCAGTTTGAATACCTTGAGGGGTGTAGTTTCTTAGATGGGGTCACTTTTATGGAGTTTCTACTCTAGGGGTGCATCAGGGGGCTTCAAATGGGACATGGTGTCAAAAAACCAGTCCAGCAAAATCTGCCTTCCAAAAACCGTATGGCATTCCTTTCCTTCTGCGCCCTGCCGTGTGCCCGTACAGCGGTCTACAGCCACATATGAGGTGTTTCTGTAAACTACAGAATCAGGGCCATAAATAATGAGTTTTGTTTGGCTGTTAACCCTTGCTTTGTAACTGGAAAAAAAATATTAAAATGGAAAATCTGCCAAAAAAGTGAAATTTTGAAATTGTATCTCTATTTTCCATTAAATCTTGTGCAACACCTAAAGGGTTAACAAAGTTTGTAAAATCAGTTTGAATACCTTGAGGGGTGTAGTTTCTTAGATGGGGTAACTTTTATGGAGTTTCTACTCTAGGGGTGCATCAGGGGGCTTCAAATGGGACATGGTGTCAAAAAACCAGTCCAGCAAAATCTGCCTTCCAAAAACCGTATGGCATTCCTTTCCTTCTGCGCCCTGCCGTGTGCCCGTACAGCGGTCTACAGCCACATATGAGGTGTTTCTGTAAACTACAGAATCAGGGCCATAAATAATGAGTTTTGTTTGGCTGTTAACCCTTGCTTTGTAACTGGAAAAAAAATATTAAAATGGAAAATCTGCCAAAAAAGTGAAATTTTGAAATTGTATCTCTATTTTCCATTAAATCTTGTGCAACACCTAAAGGGTTAACAAAGTTTGTAAAATCAGTTTTGAATACCTTGAGGGGTGTAGTTTCTTAGATGGGGTCACTTTTATGGAGTTTCTACTCTAGGGGTGCATCAGGGGGCTTCAAATGGGACATGGTGTCAAAAAAACTGTCCAGCAAAATCTGGCTTCCAAAAACCATACAGCGTACCTTTCACTCTACGCCCCGCTGTGTGGCCGTACAGTAGTTTACGGCCACATATGGGGTGTTTCTGTAAACGGCAGAGTCAGGGCAATAAAGATACAGTCTTGTTTGGCTGTTAACCCTTGCTTTGTTAGTGGAAAAAATGGGTTAAAATTGAAAATTAGGCAAAAAAATGAAATTCTCAAATTTCATCCCCATTTGCCAATAACTCTTGTGCAACACCTAAAGGGTTAACGAAGTTTGTAAAATCAGTTTTGAATACCTTGAGGGGTGTAGTTTCTTAGATGGGGTCACTTTTATGGAGTTTCTACTCTAGGGGTGCATCAGGGGGCTTCAAATGGGACATGGTGTCAAAAAAACTGTCCAGCAAAATCTGGCTTCCAAAAACCATCCGGCGCACCTTTCACTCTACGCCCCGCTGTGTGGCCGTACAGTAGTTTACGGCCACATATGGGGTGTTTCTGTAAACGGCAGAGTCAGGGCAATAAAGATACAGTCTTTTTTGGCTGTTAACCCTTGCTTTGTTAGTGGAAAAAATGGGTTAAAATTGAAAATTAGGCAAAAAAATGAAATTCTCAAATTTCATCCCCATTTGCCAATAACTCTTGTGCAACACCTAAAGGGTTAACAGAGTTTGTAAAATCAGTTTTGAATACCTTGAGGGGTGTAGTTTATAGAATGGGGTCATTTTTGGGCGGTTTCTATTATGTAAGCCTTGCAAAGTGACTTCAGAGCTGTAGTGGTCCCTAAAAATTGGGTTTTTGTAAATTTCTGAAAAATTTCAAGATTTGCTTCTAAACTTCTAAGCCTTGTAACATCCCCAAAAAATAAAATATCATTCCCAAAATAATTCAAACATGAAGTAGACATATGGGGAATGTTAAGTCATCACAATTTTTGGGGGTATTACTATGTATTACAGAAGTAGAGAAACTGAAACTTTGAAATTTGCTAATTTTTCCAAATTTTTGGTAAATTAGGTATTTTATTATGCAAAAAAATTAATTTTTTTGACTTTATTTTACCAGTGTCATGAAGTACAATATGTGACGAAAAAACAATCTCAGAATGGCCTGTATAAGTAAAAGCGTTTTAAAGTTATCAGCACTTAAAGTGACACTGGTCAGATTTGCAAAAAATGGCCTGGTCCTTAAGGTGAAAATGAGCCTGGTCCTTAAGGGGTTAATGTGTATTGCTGATGGTAAATACCTAGGTCACAGCCTTATATCCGCAGCCAGTATTGGCTAAATACAACCACTCAGAGCCAATTGATTAAGCTCCATTCACACACATAAAAGCCAGTATATTTTGGCTCATCCATCCATCACATGCATACTCCAAGGCTGACTAAAGGGTTAAATGCATCTAGTGCAGTCCTGCCTAAAGAGCTGTATCCTGATACAATGTATTAGCTCTACGCGTTTCCACGTGACCTGTTATTATCACGCATCTTCAGGAGCTTATTGTTTGCTAATGTCAAAACAGTAGAGCCGCACTGTGGTGTGCTATGGCTAATGGCGCTGTAATGGCCGCATGCGGCCGATAGAACGCCGAGTTCATATGGACGAGGCCCCGCCCACCAGGAGGCGTGTCCCAGTACCGTATCCAATCAGAAGTAGGGGCGGGCTCTCTAGCTCCGCCCCCTGACCGGCCGATGCCGAAATTGATTCCAACACTTCCTGACATGAATTGCGTTATACGCAGTGACAGGGGGAGTGAGATTCGCGGCCCATATACTGTCATTCCAGACCGGAGCAATTCCACACAAGGGGTGCCCTCATGATTCATAACCAGAAAAAAGACAGGTACCGCTCACACCCATGTCGTGTGACATCAAAGGGGAGGGGTAAATTACAACACTGATAGATTCAAAAGAAGCATCACTGTTGCACGCAGCTCAGGTTGGACATGCACATATACTATACATCCAGATTGTATAGATGCACATCGATATGTACATATACAGACCCTATTCTACCAAAAATGGAAAAAACAAGATGCAACTTACATCATGTTATGTTATATTTATTAAAGATTTTTTTCTTCCTTTTGTTATTATTAAATTTCAAAGGGCAGCATATACATGTGTGCAGATCAACTCCAAGGTTTAAATATAAAGGGCAGCATATAGGTATATGCGACTCCAAAATCAGACGTGCTCCAATATCAGACGTCCAGCTCTAATGTAGACCATCCCATGTATATTGGGGCTACTGTATTAGATGAAACTGGCGAAAGATATGGACTCGTTGAGCCCTAATGGTTGAACTGTCTGCAACTTGTATGTCCACATCGCTTCTTTTCGTAATAGGGGTATATCAATATCCCCTCCACGGATTGACATCTTTACTAATTCAATCCCTTGTACTTTTAACACATCAGGGTCACCGTCATGCATTTCACATACATGACGTGCCACTGATGTGTCCCGTTTGTTACGGATGTCCGACATGTGTTCGCCGAATCTGCGTCTCAACTCACGTCTTGTTTTGGCGACGTATTGTGACCCACATTGGCAACTGATTAAATACACAACACCCGCAGAAGTACACCTGATAAACGCCCGTATCTTGTACCTTTTATTTGTTATGTGGCTGGTAAAGAATTCTCCTCTCAGGATATTCCTGCAGATGATACACGAGCCACAGGGGAAGGTACCTTTGAGGGTATTTTTTAACCAGGTCTCAGGTTTGGGTTGTGTATATAAACTCTTCACCAAGTGGTCACGTAGATTTGAACTACGTCGGTACGTGATTGAGGGAAACTCTGGAATAAGCTTCCCAATATCTGGGTCAGATTGCAGAATAGACCAGTGATTTTGTAAAATGTCACGAACATTTTTGTTCACCTCTCTGTTGGATGAAGGCCTCGACAGCCCTACACCCAAGATCATGGGGTATAGAGCTGTACAAGGCCTCAACATCCAAACTAGTGAGGAGGACACCTTCCTCACACTGTATTCCATCCAGGCGTTGTAGCACATCCATTGTGTCTCGGGCATAGGATGGCAACGACATCACGAATGGACGCAAAATTGTGTCCAAATACGTGCTTACGTTGGCAGTAAGGCCAACGTGGGTCACAATACGTCGGCAAAACAAGACGTGAGTTGAGACGCAGATTCGGCGAACACATGTCGGACATCCGTAACAAACGGGACACATAAGTGGCACGTCATGTATGTGAAATGCATGACGGTGACCCTGATGTGTTAAAAGTACAAGGGATTGAATTAGTAAAGATGTCAATCCGTGGAGGGGATATTGATATATCCCTATTACGAAAAGAAGCGATGTGGACATACAAGTTGCAGACAGTTCAACCATTAGGGCTCAACGAGTCCATATCTTTCGCCAGTTTCATCTAATACAGTAGCCCCAATATACATGGGATGGTCTACATTAGAGCTGGACGTCTGATATTGGAGCACGTCTGATTTTGGAGTCGCATATACCTATATGCTGCCCTTTATATTTAAACCTTGGAGTTGATCTGCACACATGTATATGCTGCCCTTTGAAATTTAATAATAACAAAAGGAAGAAAAAAATCTTTAATAAATATAACATAACATGATGTAAGTTGCATCTTGTTTTTTCCATTTTTGGTAGAATAGGGTCTGTATATGTACATATCGATGTGCATCTATACAATCTGGATGTATAGTATATGTGCATGTCCAACCTGAGCTGCGTGCAACAGTGATGCTTCTTTTGAATCTATCAGTGTTGTAATTTACCCCTCCCCTTTGATGTCACACGACATGGGTGTGAGCGGTACCTGTCTTTTTTCTGGTTATGAATCATGAGGGCACCCCTTGTGTGGATTTGCTCCGGTCTGGAATGACAGTATATAGGGCCGCGAATCTCACTCCCCCTGTCACTGCGTATAACGCAATTCATGTCAGGAAGTGTTGGAATCAATTTCGGCATCGGCCGGTCAGGGGGCGGAGCTAGAGAGCCCGCCCCTACTTCTGATTGGATACGGTACTGGGACACGCCTCCTGGTGGGCGGGGCCTCGTCCATATGAACTCGGCGTTCTATCGGCCGCATGCGGCCATTACAGCGCCATTAGCCATAGCACACCACAGTGCGGCTCTACTGTTTTGACATTAGCAAACAATAAGCTCCTGAAGATGCATGATAATAACAGGTCACGTGGAAACGCGTAGAGCTAATACATTGTATCAGGATACAGCTCTTTAGGCAGGACTGCACTAGATGCATTTAACCCTTTAGTCAGCCTTGGAGTATGCATGTGATGGATGGATGAGCCAAAATATACTGGCTTTTATGTGTGTGAATGGAGCTTAATC
This sequence comes from Bufo gargarizans, assembly GCF_014858855.1. Classification (NCBI taxonomy): domain Eukaryota; kingdom Metazoa; phylum Chordata; class Amphibia; order Anura; family Bufonidae; genus Bufo; species Bufo gargarizans. Next base: position 80,347,599 of record NC_058088.1, on the reverse strand, counting down.
AATTGGCTCTGAGTGGTTGTATTTAGCCAATACTGGCTGCGGATATAAGGCTGTGACCTAGGTATTTACCATCAGCAATACACATTAAAGACTGATCTGTCATCTGCACTACAGTTAGTGGCTGCAAGTCCTTTGAGACTGTTATATGACAGAGGCAGTGCGATCTAATGTATTGAACATTCCTGGTTACATATACCAGGTGGCACAACCTTATCTGTGTATATACATCCTACAGGATCACCGATGATACACACATAGTGCATCCATTCACACTGACTTTAGTGTCCATTTACCCCGACCTGCAGATACATAGCTATTCCAGCTAGCAAGTCGGGTCTTACCCTAATCTTCTTAATGTGCAGAGATATTTGCTCCCCTCTCTGTAGTTAGACATCCCAGACACTAGAGGGAGATAGGGAGCCCCTAGTATAAATGTCCAGGCCTAGACAGGGAAAGTTAGTGCAGAGTCAGGAGTCTGAGAAGACAGAGGTTAAAAAGCCTGCTCCTGACATGCAGCTGGATAGCCCTGGCTGCTAGTGATGTCCAGGAGGCTAGTGAGAAGCTCCAGCCTGCCTGAGAACAAGAGAGCCTTAGTTAGCTCTGAAGACACCCCAGTTGCAGGACCCAACCTCCTGGGAGAAACCCACAGTCATCCACTTTACAAGAGAGGGCGATCCAGGGTAAGCTAAGTCACCCTGATGGGCAGATGAAACTAGAAAGTGCAGCAAGAATCTAATACCTGAGGAAGACAGTAACCAAGGATTTAAGCCACCCTTTAGGCATCCGGGCCTTGGGAGATAAAGCCAGAGCAGTTGTTCTAGAAAGGACAGTGTACATTGATTCTGAGGAAAGGTACAACCTGCTGCTGAGTGCTTGTGAAGTTTACCCTCTGCGTATCTTGCATATATATTGCCTGCCATTTTGTGAATAAGCCCCCTTGTGGAACTGTGATTGAAAGACTGTACTACTACCTGCTGTACAAAGTTGGATTGTTCAGTAAAGTTACGTTTGGTTCACTGTTCTACTTGTGTACCTCCATCATTCCAACTACCAACCGGCGTGCCACCGTCCAAAGGCACTGGCGTCACGAATACCACAGGGACCTTGCCCCAGGCACTCAAAATACCCATAACATCCAGGGCACCTCATCCACCATCAGGCCTGGTCCCTATGTACAGAGTGTGCCCCAGAGGAACCGTGTCTACCTCTCCATCACTGCCACGCGCCTGCCCAGGGTTCTCCAATACAGTGAGTACCCTCGATTGCCCATAACCGTGACCTCACTTCGTCTATACCCTGCAGGTCTGGCGTGTTGCAGTTAGCTATAATGAATTTTTATAAGCTGTCAGGAGTTCAGAGAAGGGCTACAGAAAGAGTCGTTAGAGCAGCTCCCTGATGGATTAAGCCCCTATTAGACCGCACGATAATCAAGCAAGTTACCTGGAACAAGCGTTCATAGGAACGCTCGTTACCGATAATTGGCTTATATAATTGGGCAGTCAATCAGCTGCTCATCGACTACATCAGGATGAAAGGTGCCCAATTATCGCCAGCACATCCCATCGTAATCGGTGAATAGAACAGAATGAGGGAGGAATGACTGTGGTGGCAATTATTCCTTCCACATTCAGTTTGCATTGGCCTGTATAATCAGGCTAATGCAAACGAGCACCGATGGATGTGTTATCCACCCACGCTCTCGATGCCCGAACATTGAACAGTGTAATAGCACCTTATAGCAGAATGTCTGCTATTCTGCAAATGCACATTTTTAAAAAATTAAATCAACTGAATAAATATTTAGCCTCAAATAAGTGGAAGGCAGTAATAAAAAATACCCCCAAAGGTATCCATAGCCTTTAAGCATAAGAACGCGTTGGCAACATATGTACTTTGGTATTCATTTTAAGCATTCTGCATATAGAAAGCACATTTGGATTTTATATGTTTTGATTGTATTTATTTTTGTATTATTGATATTCCATATTTTACCAGTGTTTTACATATTTTTTGGATTTGGGGAACTTATTTTTTTTAAATCAATTGCGGGGTTAGAATAAATTATGTAATAACTGTGAAGTTTAGAGAGATGGTCTTTTTTACTATATTTTTGTCCCTGGAGTACAAGGAAAGAGCTGTGCACTTGTGTTAGCAACCATCTTGCATATTTTTGGTGACCTGCCTATGTCTTTCTAACATGTAAACATGTACTGTTGCTCTGGGCAGGTCTTTAGGAATCAGATACTGGATCAAAGAGCAGTATAAAGGATGCCTTCCTAATTAATTTATTGTTTTTCAATTTGGACACGTTACTGACTTTAACGAAAGGATTAGATTCCTGGTCTGTAGATGTCTTGAAAGTACCTTGGTCATTGTCAACGCTTCTTGTTTGTCTCTCAGGAACTTTAGTAACCCAGTATTTTTTTAGTGCCATGTACGCCTACAAATATAGGGTTTTACTTGTTGTTACTTTGATTATATCACCTGGGAGGCAGAAGGTTTCAGAGATTTGTCCTCCTGGTGTAATAATAATGTCATAGAACACTTTGGATATTTGGTCTGATTCTACATTTTGAATTACTTGGTCATATAAACTGCAACAAAACCAGAAATTCTTTGGTCATTTATTTAAATTAAACACTTATTCCATTACTTCTGCATGAAAGTACCGCATTGGCCCTTCTGCAGTTTATTGCGTTTCTTTTGACTGAAGCAAAGTGAATGAAATGTGTAGGTAGGAGCTGTTCTACAGAACATTCCTAATATTCTCCAGTGAGACTGGGAACCATTTGTGATTAAGTTCTTGATTCTCATTTATTATGTAGTATTGGATTGAAAATCCCTCATTCACCTTAAATAATATGCTCTTGAGGATTTACCATTTTAAAATCAATTTCATGCTGAGTGGGAGCTATGAGAGTGCCAGTTCTGCTTTATAAACCCAGACTTGTGATTCAATGAGTCATCTACTATTTATCTCCTGGAAAGAAGGAGGCTCAATAGTAGCATAACTTACATTAATGCAGGGCTGAACCTTCTTAGCCTTCACTGATAGGTCTTGCATTATGTTCTACTTTAGCTTTACTGTTGACCTGTTAGCTGTTACTGCTTAAAAAGGTTCTTTACCTTTTTCTTACTGATAATCTGTTCTTTCGATTCTTAATCAGCATCTGATCAACGGGGGTCTGACACCCGGGACCACCACCAATCAGCTGTTTGAGAAAGCAGCAACGCTCACGGTAGCACCACGGCATTCTTGCAGCTTCCCGTAAGCCAGTGACATCATGACTATTTAATGTGGCCTTGGCGCAGCTTGGCCGCATTGATTGATTTAAATGGGAATGAACTGCTCCAAGGCCATGTGACATAGTCATGATGTCACTGGCCTGTTGGAAGCTATGAGAAGACTGCTGTGCTACTGTGAGCACTGTTGCCTTATCAAACAGCTGATTGGCAGGGGTCCTGGGTGTTGGACCCCTGCAGATCAGATGCTGACGACCTATCCAATGGATTGATCATCAGTAAGAAAAAGGTGAACAACCTCTTCAATTGTTATCTGTAACCATGTGTGAGTGCAGTGATTGGTGAGTGATTGGTTTGTTAAGTTTGTTTCTGTTGTTTTTTTTAACCTGCAAATGTTGCTCCTCTATATAGACTGTAGACATGAAGAAATAGGATAATTAATCATTTAAGATTGGACAATTGACTGTATCAATCCAGCTAATGAGATTTTTTCAGTTTAGGCACATTACCTACTAGCTCCTGGAATAGGACCATCCATGGAGTCTCTACCAGGAATAGTCTCTAAGGAAATTTTATCCTTTGTGTCTTTCTTGAGTACCATTTCAAAATGGTAGACCATCTTGTTGGTTCGCCAAAGATGGCTGAACCATAGTTGCTTTACATTACAGTATAGGCTAGGACTACAGAGGTATACAATAAAATGAACACCTTCTTCATCTGACAGTCTGACCAAAACACTTTGGAATGAGGGATGGTGTCCTGCTTTGGAGGCTAAAGCCAACCAATTAACAAGAGGTCCATGCATCAAGGTTGAGTCATGGTTATTAAAGGGGTATTCCCATCTTAATGATCACTGTTAAATCTGTTAATGATTTAACAGTGATCATTTTTCTAAATATATTTAATTAACAAATTCCCACCCCTTAGAAGAAAATAAACATATACTTACCTGACTGTTGTCTTCTGTCTCCCCTGGTTACGACCACCGCTCTTCTCAGGAATCGTGAGGCCGCGCATGCGCTATGGTGATTTCTTCCTGGTCAGTATAGTATACTTGCCAGGAAGAAGTCACTGGGGCGCATGTGCGGCCTCGGCATGCGTGTTCAGTACAGCGCGTGGCCCGGCCGGGAGAAGACTTCAATCAAGATGGAGCCCGCCCCCTGCCGAGTGCCGAAACCAGAAAGTGGACAGCGCGCCGGGAGCAGGTAAGTATGAAATAGCGTGTTGAGAATACCTTTAATGAACTAATTAGAAATGGGAGTTTCTCAAATAATTTTTTTTTTTTCGAGGCAGAATGGGGAAGATTGATAGAGCTATTATTTGTCCCACACGTTTACAATGATCATATAGGTTGAATGCAAAGAGAGTCTTTAGATGGCATAGATACTGTACAGTAAGTAGTTGCAAAATGAGTCATCAGCTTTTACTTGACATTAGTTCGCTAAGCAAAGTCATAGCTGGGGTAGATTTATTTCAGTGTCACAAGATTAAATATCAGCTAATTGCAATTACTGTATACACAAACCAAGATGGAGGTTGTCACTGTGAAAGATATTGTGCGCCTGCCTCGGAACAATTCATTTTCAAGGAGAGTGGTTGCTAAGAATACTTCTGCTGTTGTGTCTCATCGACTTTGAAAACTGCATAAAATTACATTGCCAATTTATAAGCATACATCAGGAGTTAGTTTTTATGCTGATTTGGAAGTAGATCTAGATTGCTAACCTATTGTGGAAGAAAGCGATCAATAACCTTCTTAAATGGTGTGAGAGTATATTACTTATTAAAATAGAAGTCTAGCAGAGAGCATTACATTGAATGTGTCAGTTTACCTAGCTTTGTATAGTAATACCGACACCATTGTGTTTACACTATGCACATTGTTCCTGAAATATTGATACCTTATCCTTAGAATATGTCATTAATGTCAGAATGACAGGGGTCCGAAAATCAGTACTCCAACGGATCAACTGTTTTCACTAGCTGTGGCACCAGAATCAGGTATCACAACTACACATTGTAGTGGTCGTGCCTGGGTACAGCAGAGCTGCTCCTGTTCACTAATGTATTCCTGTTTTTGGAGATTTTATGATCTCTAAGATTTAATTTTCATTTGCTTAAAGGGGTTGTCCAATTTAAAATGTTCTTATGGCAAACTGTTGTGGGGCTAGTAAAATAATACAAAAAAAACTTGAATTCCCCTTTACCAGCCCCTTCTGATCTAGCACCACTGCTCTTTAGTCTCTCCTTGGGAACCAGCTGTGATGTATTGTTGTAGCTGAACCAATATCACTAGTGTATGGCAAGAGACTGCTGAGGCCAGTTATGGCTGCAGTGGTATACGCAACGTTAAGGCTGCAGCCGCAATGATACATCACGGCTGCAGCCTGGAGAAGAGGAAGAGTGTCACTGAATCAGAGGGGATTGGTGAAAGTGAGTTCCAGATTTTTATATTATTTAATTACTTTTTTTTCCAAAATAAATTTAACAGGAAATTGTTAACAAAAAATTGGCCTACAAGCTGCCTGGAGTATCTTAACAGAACACTCATGTTACGGCCATGCTGTTCATATATAGTTCCTCTGTCTTCTGATTGCAACCAAAATCATCCTTATTCACTGCCCCCTCTGCATGCTAATCAGCAGTTTGAAGTCAGGGAGGCTGGCACGCTCTTGCTTGTTGGGCAACCCCTTTAAGATGTTTTTGATTCAGTAATCTTTTTGACTATTTTTAAACTCCATTTAGTTCCAGGGAACATTTTAAATGCAGAGAGAGATGGCATTGTTTCCTCTTCTAGAGCCGATAATTATCCAGAAATGTTTTTATGATATGCGGTTTTATACGGCTGCTAAACTCCTGCTTAAAGGAAATCTAATGTGTGTGTTTAGGTTCTTTTGTGCACGTCTCAGCTAAATGTATTACTTGCTCTCTCGAGTGTTACCTTAGAATCAATTTAGTGACTTTCAGATAGCTTTGCATCTTTTAGTTGAGGCCTAGTAAATTTTCTGTCACCAGTCATTTCATCATATGTTGTCCAAGAGCCACAGTGTACTGCCAGCTCGCATAAAGCAGTTATAAAGCTGTCTTTGGTCTCCCTTTCCTTCTGAATAGTCTTATTAACCTTGGCCATCAGAATATTGCATTGTATCTTATCACAAAGCTGCTATCATGTCCTTCATTTGCCTTTGTATAAGACTCTAGACTGCATTATACATTGAATACATTGACTTCCATTGCCTTTTTTTTTCTTGTCATCCTTTAACTTAAGCTCTGGGTTAAATAGGACATTTAATCTTAAGTTTTTGATAGTGCACTTTGAAAAATGGCAATAAAGTACCGTAATAGTGTGTTTTGTATCTAAACAGACAGTATTATGCCCTTGTAGACATTGCAGTAGGTTAGATGACACATTGAATACATTTTTTACTCCATTTTTTTATATTTTTAACAGCAAAACAGGAGGAATATATTTTCCTTCAATCTAGACCAATGCATTTTTATACAATATGGACCAAACATTACCCTCATCAAGCACACAATGTCTATTAGTATGAATATTATTCTTGCCATTTATGAAATAAGTTCAATGAATGTACCATATACTTTATTCTAAAGATAGAGTTTTCTGTAAGTTTAACATCTAATGTGTATTGGGTGCTTTGGCCGTCATAGGACCGGACACACTGTCACACATCACTAGTGTGGCAGTGGCTGGTATTATTCTCTATGTGCATATTACACTCAGCTCTTGATGAATCATTTAGATGAAACGCGTCAAGCCATTTAGCAGACGCCTAATGAGGGAGTTTTAGCTTTGTGTTGGGCCAGTAATTTTAGTGTTAGGGTGTCTTGTTTGGTTCCACGATACTGTGGAAGTTGCCCTCAATCGGGGCTGATTATGTTTGCTCCACTGCTCCAAATGAATAGTAACCCAAGGGTTTTACGTGCATGGAAGAAAATAACTGTGACACACACACTGGGGTCAAAGCAAATTCTCATTTATTACAGGAAGTACAGCAGTTTATAAAGTCATCAGAGGGGCATTCCCCCTGAGGCATGTGGCATTGTTACATTGGATAGAATATGAAAATATGAAAAGAAATAACACTTGGTATCTGCACATTGTGCATTGTTTTACTAACTCTGGTATGTGAACTATGTAAATATCTAACTACAGGCGCCATCTTGTAATGGAGTCGCCACTAATAGCAGAAAAGCATATATGACGTAGCAAGGAGGCGTGTTCTCTTGGGTAGGATGTAACCTTCATGCTTTGGAGAAGATAAGGTGTTGTCTGAGAGCTGGAATACATGGGAGCTTTCTTAGCTGATTCAACGAATGAAGTCCACATCTCTATCAGTCCCTCCTTGGACCTCATTCTTTCCCTAATAAAGCCTAGCACATCTGTCCCAATGCTCTGAATCCTCTTTGCCAGCTTCCATGACAACCTATGCTAGTGTATAGCCTCCCATGACAATGGACTTAGCATGGGGAAGTCAGATGTCTGTCCCTATGGTCGATGATCTCCAGGTGTCGTAGTAAGCAGGGGGTGTACAAACAGAACTAAGTGGACTTTGTCTCCCATCCTCATGAAATTCTCTCATGATCATCTCCGGGGTAGCCTCAGCAACGGCTTTGAGCAGAAGCCTCCTAATGCAGGGGATGACACAACAGACAATTACTGCAAGGCTCAATAATACTATGACCAGGGCCTCCATCAGAAATTTTGGGGCCCCTTACACAGCTCAAGGCCTAGGCCCCCAACCCCACCCCAGGCAAAAGCTAATTTTGCGGCCCCCCTTGACTCAGCCCATTGACCACACCCTTTAACCCGCCCCTTTTTGTCGGCCACCTATTTAATAATTGTTTCATGCACCGTTTTACTTGACCAGCTAATTTTTGATATTCTAGATATTCTTGGTGGTCATCTGTGCCATTTTGGCCTCAAAACATTACTTGGCCCCCTACACTACATTACATTATTGACAACTGTAAGTTTTTTACCTTGACTGGTGGTGGCCTAGGTGTGTTTACCAGCAGGTCTGCTCCAGTCACTGTTATGGGGGGATCTGTGGATGACACTGTTATGGGGGATCTGTGGCTAACACAGTGTTATGGGGATCTGTGGATGACACACTGTTATGGGGGATCTGTGCATGACACACTGTTATGGGGGATCTGTGGATGACACTGTTATGGGGGATCTGTGGATGACACTGTTATTGGGGATCTGTGGATGACGCACTGTTATGGGGGATCTGTGGATGGCACTGTTATGGAGGGGGATCTGTGGATGACACACTGTTATGGGGGATCTGTGGATGACACATACCGTAATATATATTGTGGCCACTGGGAGTGCCGGGCAAGGTATCCCGCGCATGCCCAGAAGCTGCAAGTGAGGCCGATGCCCATAGCTTTCTATTGGGCATGTGCAGGATCTCGGAGCGTCGGGGACAGCAGAAGCCGCCCAACGAAATGAATATTGATGAGCTGGGCGGCGCTTGAAAACGCAAAGTTAACACAATGACAAAAAAAATAATAATTTGGCTTGGGACCGGCCGGGCCCCCCCGGGGTCTGGGCCCCTTACTGGGGTATCGGCTTTACCCCCCTGATGGCGGCCCTGACTATGACTATAACCATTCTAAGTTGTAACAAGGTCTGTTTCCAATTTTTAATCCAGTTTTCGAACCAATTTTCCCATGAACTATCCACCCCAGAATTTCTCTTTAATTCTTCTGAAAGAGAAGTACAAACCGGATTCCCAAAAATTTGGGACACTATACAAAACGTGAATATAAACTGAATGCAATGATGTGGAGGTGCCAACTTCTAATATTTTATTCAGAATAGAACATAAATCACAGAACAAAAGTTTAAACTGAGAAAATGTACCATTTTAAGGGAAAAATATGTTGAATCAGAATTTCATGGTGTCAACAAATCCCCAAAAAGTTGGGACAAGGCCATTTTCACCACTGTGTGGCATCTCCCCTTTTTCTTACAACACTCAACAGACGTCTGGGGACCGAGGAGACCAGTTTCTCAAGTTTAGAAATAGGAATGCTCTCCCATTCTTGTCTAATACAGGCCTCTAACTGTTCAATCGTCTTGGGCCTTCTTTGTTGCACCTTCCTCTTTATGATGCGCCAAATGTTCTCTATAGGTAAAAGATCTGGACTGCAGACTGGCCATTTCAGTACCCGGATCCTTCTCCTACGCAGCCATGATGTTGTGATTGATGCAGAATGTGGTCTGGCATTATCTTGTTGAAAATGCAGGGTCTTCCCTGAAAGAGATGACGTCTGGATGGGAGCATATGTTGTTCTAGAACCTGAATATATTTTTCTGCATTGATGGTGCCTTTCCAGACATGCAAGCTGCCCATGCCACACGCACTCATGCAACCCCATGCCATCAGAGATGCAGGCTTCTGAACTGAGCGTTGATAACAACTTGGGTTGTCCTTGTCTTCTTTGGTCCGGATGACATGGCGTCCCAGATTTCCAAAAAGAACTTCGAATCGTGACTCGTCTGACCACAGAACAGTCTTCCATTTTGCCACACTCCATTTGAAATGATCCCTGGCTCAGTGAAAACGCCTGAGCTTGTGGATCTTGCTTAGAAATGGCTTCTTCTTTGCACTGTAGAGTTTCAGCTGGCAACGGCGGATGGCACGGTGGATTGTGTTAGCTGACAATGGTTTCTGGAAGTATTCCTGAGCCCATTCTGTGATTTCCTTTACAGTAGCATTCCTGTTTGTGGTGCAGTGTCGTTTAAGGGCCCGGAGATCACGGGCATCCAGTATGGTTTTACAGCCTTGACCCTTACGCACAGAGATTGTTGATGATGATAGATAGTTGATGATGATAGATGCAATTTTTCACTGGGTAACACCTTTCTGATATTGCTCCACTATCTTTCTGCGCAACATTGTGGAAATTGGTGATCCTCTACCCATCTTGGCTTCTGAGAGACACTGCCACTCTGAGAAGCTCTTTTTATACCCAATCATGTTGCCAATGGACCTAATTAGTGTTAATTGGTCTTCCAGCTCTTCGTTATGCTCAAATTTACTTTTTCCAGCCTCTTATTGCTACTTGTCCCAACTTTTTTGGGATTTGTTGACACCGTGAAAATTTGAATCAACGTATTTTTCCATTAAAATGATACATTTACTTGGATTAAACGTTTGATCTGTCATCCACGTTCTATTACAAATAAAATATTGACAGTTGCCATCTCCGCATAATTGCATTCAGTTTTTATTCACAATTTGTTTAGTGTCCCAACTTTTTTGGAATCCGGTTTGTAAGTCCCTTCAGGGCATTCATGACCTGACCACTTGGTCCTAAATTATCAGGAATTACAGTACAGCAGGTTTCACCAATCATTTTGCACACACCACCTTTTTCTGCTAGTAGCATGTCCAGGGCCATTCTATTTTGGAATGCCATAACACTAGTGGGCCCCAGCTGCTCCACTATACCCTTTAATGCATCTCTGGTGTAATTCACAAATCTCTGCTGATTATAATAAATGTAGTTATTCCAATCCACATTTTTGTTTATGGTAACTATAGGGATTAAATATTCAAACCCTGCTGCCACTTGACTTCTGGCTTTGAATTCATCTGGGGACCCCCTGGGCACTCCTATAGCATCTATATACACATGGGAATTGAGGCTGCCTCCTGGGCTGGTGCCCCGCCTTCTTACAATTGCCTCTCCTGGGGCATAACCAAATCCTAACCCAGGATTCCTTATTTCCTGAATGGTTTTCTCCCAGTCAAGGGGATTAAATGCATTGAAGGGCATCAACACTAGGGTTAAGGCACATTGCCCATGCCAGGAAATTGTCAATTTTGTCCTCAGTTTTATATCTGCACACAACCAGATCACATGCTCGAGTCTGGTTCCTCAAATGACTTTGATAGGGTTCACTGGTGATATTCACCACAGTTCCACAATTTCCTTCTGGAAACCTGCCCATGTTTTTCCATTTTTTGCCCTCTATCTCAAAACAAGTGTAATTCCCTTTGTATATGGTTATCCCTCCCCCAGGTTCAGGGGTTTCTCTTAAGATTGGGAACTTCTGTTCCCATACATTCACATACATGCTTGTAAAACATGAATATTGACTGGGACTTAGGTGAAGGGGCACAGTTCCTAAGTGTGGTCTGGCTGTGGCACATGTGATACACCCAGATCTGTTTACCTGTGATGCCGTGTACTTCATCCTTTCCAACAGAAAATTACGGTCAGAAAATCCTGTTTCCACTGCCAATGTCTCCTCTACAGTAAAGAGGGGTCTAGCTACTTTTCACGGTAACAAGGGGTTGGGCTCTTGTATTGGCAGTGAACTAGGGGTAGGATTTGGGACAGGCCTGTCTGCGATGTCCTTAAGGTTGGAACTGTCCCCAAGACCCATATTTATCAGATGGATATTTCCTCAAAACAAACATTCCCAAGTCTGTTGGTTGGGGGGATTCTATTGTCAGTATTAATGGATAACAACCCAGGGGCCCCCCTTGATCTGTGGGATATTTTTGACATGTTTTGAGCTGAGTTTTTCCCATATTCTTGGTATTTAAATGCATTTTGGTTACAAGAGGTTTTGCCCTTTTATCCTTTCTTTGCATCCCCTCAGCTGGTTTGTATCCCCAGCTGACTCCTGTATTAGTGAGTACATCGGATCAGGCTGCACAGTACTCATTATTGGTCCTGGTAACACATACATAGTATTGCAGGGAAGCAAAATCAAACATTGAACTGTCATGACATCTGCAATCAGCAACATCTCAGAAGTCAAATTCAAAGACCTGAATTGGCTCTATGGTATTTACCCAGAAGACCCATGTGCCACTCGTGGCATCTGAGGCCCAGTATGAACATTGGGCCATATACGCTCCCACAAGACCCACACCCCCTCCCAACAGGAAGACCAGAAAGGATATCATTCTCAGCAGGCCTCTGGGTGGGGGGCTGGAACCTTCTTGCAGTGTGAAGCGTGTGTCCAGGACGTCTTCCCCTGAAGTTTCATAGACGTGGGAGTAGTTAGTAGAACCTGGAATGGGCCAACAAATCTGGGCTCTAGAGTCTTTCTGACATGTCTTTTCACCACAACCCAATCTCCTGGCTGAAGGGTATGACTTCCAGGAATCTGTCCGGGATCTGGAAGTGAAGAGAATACTCTAAAATGTAACTCAGTCAGATGTTTACACAGAGCAGATACATAGGCAGACAAGCAATCATATTGCAAAGCAAGTTCTTGGGGAAAATACTGTCCTAACTTGGGGGCACTCCCAAACACCTTTGTCTTCACTGTCTGATTCTTCACGGGATAGGCTTCAGGCCACCCAGAGAACATGTTTATGACTACTAGAGTATACTGGAATCCCTGTGCAGGGAACATCTGTATGTGGTCAATCTGGATCCTTTGAAAGTGGTAGAGAGGTTTTGGTGAACACTTGACAGGGACTTTTTTCATTTTCCTTGGGTTGCATCTGGCACAGACCATGCAGTGTACGTGGAGATGGCTGGAGCCAAGAAGATGGAGGATATGAGGTTTTTCATGGCTTTCCGAGATGAGTAGGGGCTGTGTGCCCAAGTCACAGTCATAGGGTAAAGACTTCGGAGTAGGCATATTAGATGTCCAAGCTTCCACATGTAATCATCATTTGAGTCTGGTCCCACTCCCTTCCCACCCCACCTTCTTCATCTGATGCGTCATTCTGTCTGTCTATCATTAAACATTTGTCCTCATAGAGTCCTTTAGGAAGTCCTTCAGAAGTCTTCTCCACCTTTCTTGGGGCATGGACCATTTCTTTGGTAGGGTGGAATCCACGTAGTATACCTGTCTCGTCTCTTATGACCTTTGACCGTGTCCGGGCTACCATTGTCTTCACCTCCTCTCTTCTCCTCATTGCAGCTTCCTATGCTGCTCTGTCAGCTCTGGCATTTCTTTGGGTCTCTGGAGTATCTGGTTTTCAGTGTGCCTTGACCTTGAGTATGGCCACCTGCTTAAGGAGTGTCAGGGCTTTCATTAGCGCTTGCACAGCTTCTGCATGTTTTACAGATGTTCCACTTCCAGTGATGAAATTGCGGCTCCTCCAGATGGGGCCAAAATCATGAGCTACTCCAAAAGCGTATCTGGAATCCGTGTATATGTTGGCAGTCTTCCCCTCAGCCATCTTGCAGGCCTCAGGGAGGGCTATCAGTTCAGCCTCGTGGGCAGACTTGTCCAGAGGAAGAGGAGAGGCTTGTAGCACATCATGTAAGGAGGTAACAGCATATGCAGTATTATATTTGCCTTGATCATCTGCATATCTAGATCCATCCACAAACAGATTGAGATCAGGATTGTCCAGTATTGTTTCAGTCTCGTTTGTTTGTATTGTCCAGTATTGTTTTCAGTCTCTTACATAATCAACTCCTGGCAATCATGGCAATCTCTAGAGTAAAAAGCATCATCAGAATAAACATCTCCCTCCTCAAGCAGGGTTGAGGACATGACACTTGGAGATAGTCACGGTGTCTGGAAGAAGAAGAGAACACTGCATACGAAGGTGTCTAGCAGCTGAGAGATGTTTGGGTTGAGTTTGCTGGAGAATTGCAGAAATGTCATGTCGGGGCCAAAATCTGCAAAGGGTGACCCAGGACAATATCAGAACTCTTGTCCAGAAGAAGATGGCAGGCGTGAATGGCACACATGCAGGAAGGGGTCCCCCGAGCAACTGGATCCAAGCGGGCTGAGTAATAGCCCAGAGGCCTGTTTCTGCCCCCGTGGCTTTGGGTAAGGACTCCTGTGGCATGTCCCTGACGTTCCATTACATACAATCTAAAAGGCAGGCTGTAATTAGGCAGTTCTAAGGCAGGAGAAGAAGAAGCCGCTGCCTTCAACTGATTAAAACAGAGTTTAGCATCCTCTGTCAGATAAAATGGAGTGTGCGGTATGCAGTCATACAGTGGTTGCATGAAGATGGAAGCATCTACCATCTAAGGGCGGCAGTATGACATGAGGCCTAGGAAGGCCTGCAACTGTTTTGAGGTAGTTGGTTCTTGGATATGCAAGATAGCCTTTTTCCTTTCTTCTGTAAGGTGTTTTGCACCAGGACTAAGGCAGTGTCCGAGAAACACTACTTTTGATTGACACCACTGGATTTTGCCTTTGGAAACCTTGCATGCCTGATCTGACAGGAAAAGGAGCAAGGAAAGCGAGGCATCTGAACACACACAGGTGTCCTGTGCGCAGACCAAAAGATCATCCACATACTGGAGCAGGACACCATCATCAGGAACTTGCTTCCAATCTTCCAAGATAGAAGACATGGCTTTACTGAACTGTCGGGTATACAAAGCAAATGCTTTTTATATATAAAAAAAATAATTAATGGATATTGACCCGCGAGATGGACATAAACATCTCAAAAAGAGTTCAATCGAGAACCTGATTATTTTGTGCAATCAGCAAAACAGGGTACAAGCGTCTATGCAAAAATATAAATGGTTTATTATACAATAGTTTAAAATACATTCAAAAATTAATCAATGTAAATTTAAATAATATACAATGATATGCAGTACCCAGAATTTGCCACTATATGTTGCCAATAAATCACTACTCAGCCAACACAAGAATATTGTGCAATACGGCTTTAAATTTGTGAGGGATATAAAATCAATGGATTATGCAAAAAACTCAATCAAGAAAATTACAGATACGAGTTCTTGCCCTGCCCCAAAATGATGACCAATCTCAAATATGGGGTAGTATTTCACCAAAACGTATAAATTTTTAGCTGGATATCAAACTAGGGAATATAAAGATTCCCAACAGAGAGTTTCTCCAATATTATCCCCTTTATTCAGTTATATGCATCGTAACTGAAATCATAGAAAATATTGATGTAGCAACTAACGTTACACGTCCGCAAGTGAGTGGGTATCTGGCTAGGTATCAAGCCAATTAATTTAGATCAATACCACATAAACAAAAATATACATTACCCAAGGGTCTAGTGATGTGCAGAGCCTTGGGGCAGTCAGCTCTCAAGAGTTTTTACTATAATCCAAATGTTTCTCCAGAGATCCCTTTCTTTCTTTTTTTTTTTCTGTCCCCTCTTTTTTCTCTTTTCTTTTTGGTATCTGGTTTCTTAACCCAAAACTTATCAGATAAACACACCCTCCTAGGTTGGAACTTTCCAATCATTGTTGGATGGGCGAGTGCATTGATAAGGAGTGTGATGTCGTAATACTACCCAGAATGCACTTTTGCTACTGGTGTAGTATTAACTACTCATATCTAAGTGGCACTGTTGTATAAGCTATAAGCATCATACCATTAAGGGTTAACTCATACATGCCTGATATTTTCAATACTACACACCTCTGACATCCGGAGGCCTTGTCTTAGAGCCGAGGAACAAACTTTGATACATGAATGTATACTTTGAGGAACATCTAGACAATTCTCACACTGTGGAATTCATGTCCACATAAGAAATACAATGAAGCCTCTAAATCTGCAGGTGCCGTCTATATTCTAACTGTCTAAATGTATAATATATTGTTACAATAACACTTTTTGAATGGCACAGTAATCTTCCCATGGACTTACTTCGGCCTACATGAAAATCCATACAAAACAGGGAATATAAATCAACATTGCTCCTAAAGTCAATGAATACCCATTATAACTAAAATAAGTAGAAACGGGATGGGCTTTTTTGAGCTCCTTGCAGCATGATGGTCCAGGTATACTGCGATCCTGCATGAGTGAAGGCAAAAAGGTATTGGCATTCGGGGTGTAAAGGTACAGAGAAAAATGCATTAGCTAGGTCAATGACTTTAAAGGCTGCTGCATCCGGTGGTACTGAAGAGAGCAGAGTGTGGGGGTTTGGTACAATCAGAGTTTCCAAGACTGTTGCTTTAATTACAGCCTGAAGATCATAGACCATCCTTTAGGTGTCAGGTTGTTATTTTTTACCTTTCTTCCTCACTGGAAAAAGGGGCATGTTACACGGAGAGGTGCTGGGAATTATGGCACCAGCTTTTAAGAAAGCCCATAATTGTTGAGTGACAGCGTCCATCTGTGCTACAGACAGGGTATACTGCAGTTTGCGAGGGAGAACAGCACCTGGTTTCAGATGTACCATCACAGGCTGCACCCAAAGCCTGCCTACATCCTGTGGTCCTTTTGCCCACAGCGTCTCAGGTATGACAGATAAAACAGCAGCTGGAAGTAAACCTTCAGGCGGACAGTCTTCTAGGGAAATAAGAGCGCCAATATGACTGTCTCCTCTGACTGAAGGAGAGTGGAAAGGGTGACTGTACTATCGGGCTTAAACTGTATAGTGGTTTTCATTTTCTGTAGCAGATCTGCATCCAAAAGGTTAAGTGGTCACATGGAGGAGACTACAAACTGTGAAAGTACTTCATTGGACGGCTGTGGTCCAAAAGAAACGCTGAGCAGTTTTGTTAAGGGAGAGGATCGAGCATGGCTGTCAATGACGATGCACTGCACAGTAATGTTGGTCCAGGAAGGAGGGGTCGGAGATCTCATCACGTCGAATTACACTTCTGGCTGCACCAGTATCCACAAGTGTGTATGTCTTCCCCTATCTGCAGCTGCACTGTAGGTGCAAGACCACAGTGGGGAGGGAGGAGGGCCATGGGTGGGGGAGCCCATGTAGACACACGGGGCGGCCCCCTTCTTCCTCGCTGAGGTTATGCAGGCACTCTGTTCTGAAATGTCTGAGCTGGCCACACCCATAGCAGGGACGAGCAGGTCTGATATCTCCCCCATGGCGGTGTGGGGGGGCTACCCCTCGGCTGAGAGCATTTTGCTAGCCCTGGGGGCTGCCTCTATGCCTTTAGCCACCAAGGTTAACGTGTCAAGAGAAACAGTACGATACTCTGGGCGAGCAGTCTTTAGAGACCTTTGAATGTGTGGTTTTAATCCATCGGTAAAAGCACTAGACAGCATTCTATTTTGTACCGGGTCCTGTTTAGAGAACCCTAGGTCCCTAAACATTTGCTCCATTCGGTTTGCAAATTTTTCCACTGACTCTGCCTTATCTTGTTTCATATCCTGAATTTGGATAGCCTGATTGGCCAGTCTGGTCCTAGCCCAAGTCTCCAATAATTCACAGAAATGCACTCCAGAGAGAGAGGTTTTTTGGTATTCTTCATCCCCATGGTTCAGGGCTGGCAGTTTCTTAGCCATGGTTGGCCAAAAAGAATCCCTTGCCTTAATTTGAGTAAGTCCAGACAGATCTCTCCATGTAGGCAGAATGTGTTTTTCTGATTTGTTCTAATGCTCTATAGAAGGGCATGCGATGTAGTTTGGGGTCGGGGAGAGAGTTAACCATAATGGTGGCCTGTGTGGGGTTAAAAGTCACGTATTTCCCCTGATGGTTCATTTCAGGGGGAGGCTTAGGGGTCTGAGCTTGTCTGGTCAGGACCTCTATTTGTCCGGCTAATCTGGCCACCTCCAGGTCTCTTTTTCTTTCTCTTTCTCTCTCTCCATCTCCCCTCCCTTTCTGCACTCCACATCTCCCCTATCTCCCCCCCCCCCCCTGCTTCTCCTGGCAAGTGCATGAAGGAAGAGGTGCTAGCAGGAGTACTGACTGTTGGGTCTTGAGGAGTTTTCGTCTCTTCCTTCTCCTGCTGCTCTTTGTGTTCTTTCTGTCCCCGTGTCTCCACTCCCATAATGATGGGCACATTCAAGGGATTCAGGGGTTCAGTAGAACGCACAACCTGACCCCCGGGCATGTAATAGGTGCTGTCTCGATTTATCATGGGATACAGGGGGGTTATGGGCTTCAGCATTTTCCCTGCAGCCTCACTGACTGAGTTTTCACAGGGCTGCACTGTCTCTTCAAATGTTATCAACGGAGGATCGGGGCAACTTGGAGTGGACTGTCTGTCACCCTGCTGTGGGGACTGGACAGGGTAGAGGACCGTCTAAACTGGGGGGGTTGTGTCTACGGACTGGAGCTGGGTCATCACATAGGCCCTCCAACTTCTGGAAGGGTGGGGCCGGGGGGCACCACAAGCAAGACACATATCTCGGGCATCAGGATTCTGCTGCCCACAATGTGCGCACGTCCATCCTGCTAGTCCCCCCACTGTCACCCCAGTGAATCACCAGATACTGCTCCAGCGGTGCCATTATAGGGTGGCGGTGTTCCACTCTGTGGAATTTAGACATATGCTTTCAGAGCTTCATCCTATCTCTCTGATCCTCCGTTAGCAGCCAGGCGGTCTGCTGCTCGCTGCCAAGCCTGTGCAGCACTAATTAAGCCTTCGTCACACAATTTTCCACGGCACTGTGCCAAAACTTTCCTCCACATTGCAGAGTTTAACTCTCCATTTTCATGACCACCAGCTATCTTCATCAACTTTTTGTAATGTTTCATATGCTCGCTACCCTCTACCAGGGCTACCAGCTGATGGGTTGTATATTCGCCCTCGGGCAGTGCCGTATGGATTTATCCTCTTATAACCAAGACAGAAGCAGGCACCTTCTCCTTCACACTCCCATCCAGGGCTCATTCCTGTGTAGGGTATTAACTGTTTCTTCCCTGGCTACCACGTCTGGTCCGCCAGTCCAGGACTAACCCTCCACCACTCCATGCAGATAATTTATAGTCCTCCCGGGACTCCCCAGGGCCATCACTAGAATAATTTAGTGGCCCTTAATTTGAGTCCCACCCGGGGCTACCCGGGGTCACACCCTCTGTCACTAGGACAGATAAATCAGTAACCCCTAAATCAAGCCCCGTCTCAGAGCACCCTGGGGCTACACCCTCTGTCTAGACAGGACAGATTATTTAGTAGCCCCTAATGCGGGTCCGCCCCCTGCCAGGGGAAATCTCTTGCTCTGCTTAACCGTTAACTGTGAAGGTGCCTGTAGTATTTGGGGAACCGTCACAGTGGCATACGGACTACATTGCCCTCTGGTCTCGCTACATCTTTGTACTATGGAGCGGTCAAGAGAGGTAATTTAACAGGTTTGTCTCTGAGCTTGACCATAACGCCCTTAATCTCAGATTCACTTCTGTAATCGTGAGGGATTGCCTTCCCTTCCTGGATGTCTCTATTTCTAGGGACGGTAAGGGGGGCTTACAAACGAGCATCTATCAAAAACCAACAGCGACAAACTCTCTCCTCAGATGGGACAACGGTCACCCTATTCCCCTTAAGAAGGGGATACCCACGGGACAGTATCTGCAGTATCTGAGATTAAAACGGAATTGCTCTGCAAAGGGCGAGTTAACACGCCAGGCGAGGGACCTGAGGACTAGATTCCAAGAAAGAGGGTATCTTGATAAGACCTTAAGATCTGCCTACCAACGAGCACAGGGGCTAACACGCACTGCACTTCTTCATGCTACCACACATGCAGCACAAGGACCCCAAGAGAAAGTACGAATTCTAGAAATCTTTGATGTGGCTGCGTTTCAGGTAAAAGGCATTTTAGAACGCCACTGGGACACCTTACTGATGGAGCTGAACTTGGCCGAAGTCCTCAGTCCCCACGTTTCTGTAACCTTCAGGAGAGGCAGCAATCTGAGGGACAAACTTGTACACAGTCATTTCAGTCCCCCAGATAGACCCTGCACGTGGCTCGATATGCCCGTGACAGGTTGTTACAGATGTGGCTACTGTAGCGTATGTGATTTTCTCGTGCAAGGCAAATCTTTTAGAGTGGAACCCGCTGATACCATTTACTACATACGAGATTTCATTAACTGTCGTACTCACCTGTGAATGCGGTTTATGCTATGTGGGTAAGACCCAAAGGGAGTTGCGTAAATGCATGTGTGAACATGTCAGTGACATACGCAACAATAGGTATATGCCCATAGCACGACATGTACAGTCTTCCCACGATGGCCGCACTTCATCAGTCCAATCTATGGCTATTGAACCTATCAAAAAAACACAATGGGGGGAGATTGGGATAAGCGCATCCTCCAGAAAGAGTGCTGGTGGATATTCAAACTCAATACTCCTACCCCCCACGGTTTGAACAAGCAGCTTCATTTTGGTAGCTTTTTATGACTTTTTGACGTGTTGGGACTCACTCCTGGCCCCAGTCTGTTTCTGTTAGGGCAGGCACCAGTAGCCCTGTTTGAGCCATTGTTCTCTTTTCTTGCCAATTAATACTCCAATTTATGGTCTGCTTTGAGGGTTTTTCTATACCATTCCCTCAGCACATTCGCACCTGAGGGATTGGAGTTGTAGCACGGCTCTCGAACATCCGATTGAGGTGCTCCTCCTCCCTCTTTGTGTTATACCAGTAGAGTAATGTCCTCTTGATTGGCCATCCATACGGTGCTGACGGGTGCACTGGGCACACACTTTGTGGTCTTTACCTGGCGTTCAGTCACGTGACAACTGGGAACACCGGGCGCACGCGCTCCGTCCGGCCCCTCCTTATATTCTGTCTGTCTAGCTACAGACGCTGCCGTACTATTCACCAAGAGAGGACACCACTACCTTGGTGATCCTTACTCCCTGGTATACAGCCATACGCTGACCACGGCCATTCAAAGTAACTGTCACCTCCCCTTTCATCTCTAGCTGATTGGGTCTGAGGTGTTTTGGTTATCACTCTTACTAGGTTTTTTCTTATGTGTTTTATTTTTATGTTACACTTCATTGCTATGCCGTATGCCGTCTTCTGGTATTAACCTGTTTATCTGTTTGCTCTGTGTCCCTTGAAGATTCAAGGGGCTCATAAAGATGAAATGCGTCGGGACACCAGTATTATATTACTTTTTGCATGTACACTTTTTCGAGTTTTTCAGCCCCGCATTTGGTACCCATTCGAGCCACCTTTCCCACTCTGCATAGGGCCTCTGTAGGGTCTCTAGAACAGGACCAGGTTCCAGCCGAGGCCATCCCTTGCAGTTTTTTTTGGGACCCCGTACCTAGGATATTATAGGGTGGACTAGGCCAAGTAGGGTGTGGTATGGTTAGCTTTCCTCCCTTAGGTCTCATCCTCACTAGTCACCTGCTAGTCCGTGTAGGGTGCCATCCATGACACTTTGCTCTATACCATTTGAGGAAACATACTTTCAACAATGGTGAGACAATTATTTTTATTTTCTTGTGTCAAGTAATCATATTCGGCACTCATCCAGCCACTTGATGGTTATACCCAGTGCTCCTGACGATTCTTTACCAGCGACCATTAGAGCTCTGGGCCCGCCTTTTTGTTTGTGTTTTTTGTCAAGTAGAGGCCTATTTTTTATTTACTAATACCATTAAAAGTTAAGTTTTATTAAGTTACTGCCCCCCTCTCCCCTTTAGTTTTGGAGCAGTATTCAGGGTTGGGTATACCTCTACCCCTCTTCCCTGATTGACCTATTCACCCGCTTAGTTCTGACACAAACCACACAGACAAAACACAAAGCACAACTACAGAAGAGCAAACTCAAACTTTTCTAGGAACTATGTGCGTAACATCAATAGCAGAACAGATTACCACAGCACAGTGGAGCAGCAAGAGGCACATGAGGTAACTACATTTTCTCACCTGGTCTGTGAGGCTGCGGTCCTCGTCCTCAAGCGTGGTCCACCGTGCCCTGGGAACCCCAAACTTTGGCTAGAGACTGTTGAAGTTGCCCTCCTTCGGGGCTGATTATGTTTGCTCTACTGCTCCAAATTAATAGCAACCCAAGGGTTTTACGTGCATGGAAGAAAATAACTGTGACACACACACTGGGGTTAAAGCAAATTCTCATTTATTACAGGAAGTACAGCAGTTTATAAAGTCATCAGATGGGCATTCCCCCTGAGGCATGTGGCATTGTTACATTGGCTAGAATATGAAAAGAAATAACACTTGGCATCTGCGCATTGCGCATTGTTTTACTAACTCTGGTATGTGAACTATGTAAATATCTAACTACAGGCGCCATCTTGTAATGGAGTCTTCACTAATAGCAGAAAAGCATATATGACGTAGCAAGGATGCGTGTTCTCTTTGGTAGGATGGAACCTTTGTGCTTTGGAGAAGATAAGGTGTTGTCTGAGAGCTGAAGTATATGGGAGCTTTCTTAGCTGATTCAAAAAATGAAGTCCATATCTCTATCAATACTGTGACTACATTTTCTCTTGATACGAGGTGTGCATCTTTTTGTCAGTGCTCTCTTGTCTGGATATCTTCCGATCAGGACAAGACACTGACCACCTTTAGGCGGGAATAGATGTTGGCCAAGAAAATTACATTTAGTTACATAGTTAATGCGGTTGAAAAAATACATGAGTCCATTAAGTTCAACCATGGGATAGGTGAGGATGTGAATTTTAGAAATGGAAGTGAAACCGAGATCAAAGGGTAATGAGACCCAGATAAAATATATGACTAGCGTTATTTTAAGAATGACACTCTCTTAACCTTGTTGTTTGTAATCGTGATCCCTCATACATTACAGCCAGGGCCAGATCAAGGTTGGTGAAGGCTTCTAGGCAAAGAATTTGGTAGGGACTCCCTTCTCATCTCATTCTATTAAAGACCACTCCAGTTTCAGCTGGACTGTGCCTTGTTGGGCTTCCTCAGGATAGTTCATCGGTATCTGATCAGTGATGTGGTGAGTGCAGTGTCATCTTTCTAGGCTATTGATATCATGCTCCTCAGTCACATGTGTAGTACCCCAGAGCAGGTACTACCATTCCTACACTATACTACTGTCTCTAATGGCTAACAATAATGTAATCTGTGTATTTATTCCAGGTCCTCTTACATTGTGCATACATAATATTGCTCTGAAAGTGTTATGCACATGTAATGAGCCTGGTTCAGCAGCAGGTGCCAGTGTATCTGGAAGAGAGTACATTTAGAAAGAATGGAACTATCCGTTCGATTGTCCCCCGTTCGATTTGAGCAGCAGTGGGCTAATCCTGCTTAATAACAAGGGAGGGGTTTCAGAAAGCTATTGTCTAGTTGAGTCTAGTTAAGTCTAGAAGTTGGAAGCAGATGAGTCAAATGATGGGGCGAAGGAGGAGAAGTGGAGTTTGGAGCCTCTAATGTAGGCGCTGGTGGAAACCCTGATCGACGTAGGGCCCGCAATCCTTGGTGTTGGTAGCACCTGTGCCATCCCAGGGTATGACTCACTCCCGGCCTCCACAACATTGACCCAGTGTGCTGTCAAGGAAATGTAGCGTCCCTGGCTGAATGTACTTGTCCATGTGTACGTGGTTAAGTGGACCTTCCCAGTAACTGCGTTGGTCAGGGAACGTGTTACGGGGCACATGTTGGTGTAAGGCGGGCACGGCACACCTTGAAAAATATTGGCGGCTGGGAACTGCGTAATGCGGGACGGCCACCGACATCAGGCTGCGGAAGTCCTCAGTGTCCACAAGCCTAAATGGCAACATTTCCAGGGCCAGTAATTTGGAAAGCTATTTAGTGCTATGGCCTGTGGGTGGGTGGCTGGGTATTTTTGCTTGTGTTCAAAGGCCTGGGGTAAGGACATTTGGATGCTGCTCTGGGACACGGAAGTGGATGTGGTCGCTGATGGTGCTTGCGAAGGTCCAGGTGCAGGGCGGGAGGCATCAAGGCCTGTGTCTTGGACAGGGAAATGGTAACATAGGGGAAGATGAGGCAGCGGTGTAACCCGCAGACACAGGTTGTGGACCCAGGCGTTAGTCCCACTTATTACAGTGCTTGGATGCAGGCATGGGATCCAGCCGGTTCTCTCCGGTTCTGCCGAACCGTTTGTTAAAATTACAGGCGGTTCGCAGGACCGGTGAGAAGCAGGGATCCCGACCCGGTCCTGCAGCTGCGCCTGCACCAGTGGCGTAGCTATAGGGGTGGGGGCGGAGCGGAAGCCGAGAGGAGAGGCCCTGTGTGACGTGCACTGTGCAGGGCAGCTGGGCAGGCGAAGTGAGGAGGGGCCGGGGGAGCGGCTTCAGTTGAGGTGCGACGCAGGACTTAGTCACGTACCTCACTGTGACCTCCTGCGGCGGATCTCGCGAGATGACGCGATGACGCGGCGCGGGAAGGCACAGTGAGCGAGGCATTGGTGACCGCCTGTACCAGGATGCCACAAGCTGTGAAGGAGAGAGAGGTAAGTATTAATTATTTCTCCTAAGCAGGTGCCTACTCCACCTTCCCCTCATCCTGACCCAATGTTTAGATTCTTTTAGCCAAACAAGAGTTATGGATGGGGTTGATGACAATATTTAAGGTGGCCACACACAGGGAAACACATCTATTTTGCCCACAGAGTAAGAGCAGCTTTTTTAAGCGGTACTCCACTATGTAATGGCCCCCTCTTTATTATTAATATAATGGCCCCCTCTTTATTATTAATGTAATGGCCCCCTCTTTGTTATTAATGTAATGGCCCCCTCTTTATTATTAATATAATGGCCCCCTCTTTATTATTAATATAATGGCCCCCTCTTTGTTATTAATGTAATGGCCCCCTCTTTATTATTAATATAATGGCCCCCTCTTTATTATTAATGTAATGGCTCCCTCTTTGTTATTAATGTAATGGCCCCCTCTTTGTTATTAAAGTGGGGGCCATTATATTAATAATAAAGAGGGGGCCATTATATTAATAATAAAGAGGGGGCCATTATATTAATAAAAAAGAGGTGGTCATTATATTAATAATAAAGTGGGGGCCATTACATTAAAAATAAAGAGTGGGCCATTATAATAATAATAAAGAGGGGGCCGGTACAGTAATAACAAAGAGGGGGCCGTTACAGTAATAACAAAGAGGGGGCCGTTACAGTAATAACAAAGAGGGGGCCGTTACAGTAATAATAAAGAGGGGCCATTATATTAATAATAAAGAGGGGGCCATTATATTAATAATAAAGAGGGGGCCATTATATTAATAATAAAGTGGGGGCCATTATATTAATAATAAAGTGGGGGCCATTACATTAAAAATAAAGAGTGGGCCATTATAATAATAATAAAGAGGGGGCCGTTACAGTAATAACAAAGAGGGGGCCGTTACAGTAATAACAAAGAGGGGGCCGTTACAGTAATAACAAAGAGGGGGCCGTTACAGTAATAACAAAGAGGGGGCCGTTACAGTAATAACAAAGAGGGGGCCATTATATTAATAATAAAGAGGGGGCCATTATATTAATAATAAAGAGGGGGCCATTATATTAATAATAAAGAGGGGGCCATTATATTATCAATAAAGAGGGGGCCATTATATTAATAAAAAAGAGGGGGTCATTATATTAATAATAAAGTGGGGGCCATTACATTAAAAATAAAGAGTGGGCCATTATAATAATAATAAAGAGGGGGCCATTACAGTAATAACAAAGAGGGGGCCTAAGGCTTTTTAAAAGTTGAGTGGTATGTGTGTAGTGTATATATAGTGTATTTGTGTGTAGTGTATATATGGTGTATGTAAATATGTCGTGACTGTGTTGCATATATATGGTGTATGTAAATATGTGTCATGACTCGTGACGCGCTACGTATCCACCGCTGAGTAGGGAACCTGTTGTTAAAAATTTGAATCCCACCCCTGCTTGGATGCCATGTGGCGGATCATGCTGGTGGCAGTGAGGTTGCACAGGTTGCAAACTACTATTCTTTTGTCGTCTGCACTTTCCCCAAAAAAGCGCCATACTGCAGGACATCTACCCCTTGGTAAGTGAGATTTCCGCAAGGGGGTGCTCCGCGGAACAGTTGCTGGCCTGTTTGGTGTGGCCCGCCTTCTCCCTTTTGGCACCCCACTGCCTCTTCCAGCCTGTTGCGGTGCTGCAGATCCCTCCCCCTCTGTACTGCTGTCCTCATTCGGCTTTCCACCTTCTTAGGTTGGTTCAGTGACCTCATCGTCCACCACCTCCTCTTCCACTTCCTCACTCTGATCATCCTCCTGATTTGTTGACCTAACCACCAGCGCAATGATTGATAACTGTGTCTCATCCTCTTCATCAACCTCTTCATTCAGTAATTGCGGTTGACTCATTGGCAACTGTGTCACATCATCATCCACCTCATTAAACACTAATGGCCATTCCCCACTGTCATATTCTTGTGACTGTGGATGCTCAAGAGGTTGGGAATCAGGGCACAAGATCTCATGTCCCTCTTTAAGCGCACTTGGCGAGAGGGCCAAATCAAGTAATGGCGATGAAAAGAGGTCCTCGGAATATCCGAGTTTGTTTAGCCAGACTATACATGTTGGGAGGAAGGAGGATCAGGGTGAGGATTGTGTTGATCAGACTCCTGGCTACTGAGACTGGACTTGGTGGAAGACAGGGTGGTGCTTAACCGACTGGAAGCATTATCTGCTGCAATCCAACCACCTGCTTGCACTGGGCTGACTTCGCGAGCGTTGTCCTGCGCCACCCTGCAAACTGGAACATGAAGCAAAGTATTGTGGATGATTGTTTTTCTTGTGCTCTGGCAGCAGGCACAGTTTCTCCGCGCCCAGGGCCACAGCCTCTGCATGCACCATCAGCATCACGGCCAATTCCGAATCCCTTACTGCTCGCCTTCTTCATTTTAAATGTGATTCAGTTGCAAAAAAGTATGTTAACCCTTTGGAATGATATGGATTTCTGCACAAATTGGTCATAAGATGTGATCTGATCTTCATCTAAGTCACTACAATAGACAATCACAGTCTGCTTAAACTAATAACACACAAAGAATTAAATGTTACCATGTTTTTATCGAACACACCATGTAAACATTCACAGTGCAGGTGGAAAAAGTATGCGAACCCTTGGATTTAATAACTGGTTGAACCTCCTTTTGGCAGCAATAACTTCAACCAAACGTTTCCTGTAGTTGCAGATCAGTCGTGCACAACGGTCAGGAGTAGTTCTTGACCATTCCTCTTTACAGAACAGTTTCAGTTCAGCAATATTCTTGGGATGTCTGGTGTGAATCGCTTTCTTGCGGTTATGCCACATCATCTCAATTGGGTTGAGGTCAGGACTCTGACTGGGCCACTCCAGAAGGCGTATTTTCTTCTGTTTAAGCCATTCTGTTGTTGATTTACTTCTATGCTTTGGGTCGTTGTCCTGTTGCAACACCCATCTTCTGTTGAGCTTCAGCTGGTGAACAGATGGCCGTAAGTTCTCCTGCAAAATGTCTTGATAAACTTGGGAATTCATTTTTCCTTCTATGATAGCAATCATTCCAGGCCCTGATGCAGCAAAGCAGCCCCAAACCATGATGCCCCCACCATCATACTTCACAGTTGGGATGAGGTTTTGATGTTGGTGTGCTGTGCCTCGTTTTCTCCACACATAGTGTTGTGTGTTTCTTCCAAACAACTCAACTTTGGTTTCATCTGTCCACAGAACATTTTGCCAGTACTGCTGTGGAACATCCAGGTGCTCTTGTGCAAACTGTAAACGTGCAGCAATTTTTTTGGGACAGCAGTGGCTTCCTCTGTGGTATTCTCCCATCAAATCCATTCTTGTTTAGTGTTTTATGTATCGTAGATTTGCTAACAGGGATGTTAGCATATGCCAGAGACTTTTGTAAGTCTTTAGCTGACACTCTAGGATTCTTCTTCACCTCATTGAGCAGTCTGCGCTGTGCTCTTGCAGTCATCTTTACAGGATGGCCACTCCTAGGGAGAGTAGCAGCAGTGCTGAACTTTCTCCATTTATAGACAATTTGTCTTACCGTGGACTGATGAACAGCAAGGCTTTTGGAGATACTTTTATAACCCTTTCCAGCTTTATGCAAGTCAACAATTCTTAATCGTAGGTCTTCTGAGAGCTCTTTCATCATTCACATCAGGCAATGCTTCTTGTGAAAAGTAAACCCAGAACTGGTGCATGTTTTTTATAGGGCAGGGCAGCTGTAACCAACACCTCCAATCTCATCTCATTGATTGGACTCCAGTTGGCTGACACCTCACTCCAATTAGCTCTTGGAGATGTCATTAGTCTAGGGGTTCACATACTTTTTCCACCTGCACTGTGAATGTTTACATGGTGTGTTCAATAAAAACATGGTAACATTTAATTCTTTGTGTGTTATTAGTTTAAGCAGACTGTGATTTTCTCTAGTTGTGACTTAGATGAAGATTAGATCACATTTAATGACCAATTTGTGCAGAAACCCATATCATTCCAAAGGGTTCACATACTTTTTCTTGCAACTGTATATGCTTGAAAGTATATCACACTTACAGTAGTGTAGGATTTGGAAGTATATGCGCAACATTTTTTACAAAGGTATTTGTGATGAGGAAACGTTATGCAGGACAGGTACCACAAATAATGTCACTGTTCGCAGTGTCTATGGAAAAAGTACACTGGATGTCACTGATATTTTAGGGATGTGCACACTTTACACAGGAGATGTGGTGCGAATAATTTAACTGTCTGCAGCGGCCTATTACATGGTATTTAGCACAGGATGCGCTAACAATATATATTGCTGCTGTCACACACAATAGTCCGTAAAAGAAAAGTTTTTTTGTATAAAAATCATCCTATTACACTCCCTACACTGTCTGTCCCTTCCTATGCACAGCTCTCCCTAACACTGAGCAATTTAGCGCAGGTTGCGCTACAAACAAATATTGCTGTTGGCACACACAATAGTCCTTGCAAGGACGTTTGGGTCTCTGAAACATTTTTGTACAAAAAAATATTTAATTACACTTCCTACACTATCTGTCCCTTCCTATCTTCAGCTCTCCCTGACTACGAATGAGCCGAACATGCGTCATTGGGTGCTATACAGCACCCGATGACCCGTTCCGGCCAGCCAATTACTGTAATGCCAGTAGCCAACATCACATTATTACATATAAATATGCAGTTGTATATCTGGGCATAGCCCTCTGCTTTTATCAAATTGTCTGTGTTTAGTGCATGGTCTCGGGGTCCTCTGATCATATGCATGTTGGCTTAACTGGTAGAATGACTGTAACCTTAGCATGAACACCGGTGACATTTCACTATTGTATGTGTGCTGTAGCAGAACTGAGAATGTTCAGTGGTGTAGAAGGAAGGCAGACGACCCTAAAGGACAGAATGGGAATGATCAATTCTGTGCTGCTCTGTTTTCATTATTTAAAATAGAGGAGAATGATTTACTGAAGATAGTCTGCTGTTGACATGATGGTGAATGGCAAAAAGAGGCAGAAAGGGAGAGAAGGCGCTCATAGGGTGAGTATGTCAGTTAGCAGTGCTCTTTTTTCGGTGATGGTAGTGTACTCGCCTGTTTTGGCTGCACCAAATTGGGTGAAACTGCAGTTAAGGCCAAACAAAAGCATAGTTGGTTGGTGCGGCCGAACTCGTCCAATGACCTGGGGCGAGAGCCGAAACGCCGGTCAGGTAAGTATTGGGTAGAAGATAAGCTAGACCAGTAAGGTCCAGCAGGCTTGTGGACGACAAAGGGTGCAGAGTCACAACCAAGCATGATATTGATCTTGTTTTATTTATAGACAACGCGTTTCGGGGTGCATTACCCCTTTCTCAAGCCTTTAAGTGGTGAGCTGCGGGACGGCACGTGGAGCGCTCGCTGTATCTGTGTTTAGTGCATGGTCTTGGGGACCTCTGCTTATATGCATGTTGACTTAACTGGTAGAGTGACTGTAACCTCAGCATGAACACCGGTGACATTTCACTCTTGTATGTGTGCTGTAGCAGAACTGAGAATGTTCAGTGGTGTAGAAGGAAGGCAGAAGACCCTAAAGGACAGAATGAGAATGATCAATTCTGTGCTTTTCATTATTTAAAATAGAGGAAAATGATTTACTGCAGATAGTCTGCTGTTGACATGATGGTGAATGAAGATTAATCTCATTACCTCATTATACTGAACCTTCTCGATCATTCATTTTAAAAGATCATGATGATCTTTTTGTTCTACAGATGAACATGGTTTGACGTGTGAGACTACAGTCCGTATGAATCTTTGTAAAGAATATTCCTGGTAAGGTTTCATGCACATGGCCCGTTTCTGTATTTTGGTCCACAATGTATCTGCAAAATACCTATACCTTCCATGTGCATTCCATGTTTTTCTCACCACTGTCAATAGAAAGGACAATTCTCATCCATATAGATAAGAATACGACATGTTCTGTAATTTGCTGAATTGTCACACAGATCGCCCAAAAATACGGATGTGTGCCCCATCAAAATGAATGGCTCAGTATGCTATCCACAAAAAGTGTGGATGGCAAACCGGTGAAAAATAGTCTTTGGCTTGATGCCTAAAGAAAATGAAAACTCTGGAAGGACTCAACATTTGAGCCTCCTCTGCTAAGTCAAGGAGTTGTGTAGTCTAAAAAAAAAAAAAACTATGGTAAGCTAGAGTGAGTTGAAAAAAATACGAATTACTTTTCAAACAGCAACCGTCCAGTTCTGTCTACTAAAGAGAGTATTTACTTTGCTTATGTCTCTGGGTAGAATACGTTTGTATCATTGCAGTGTGACTACCATGTTGAGTAAGACGTTAAATGGTGGAGGATAGGCTTTTTAAAGCCTAATGCATACAACCATATTTTTCATCCATGCTCTAGCCTCATTTTTTGCGGGTAGCATGCTCACCCATTCATTTCTATGGGGCCACACACACATCCGAATTATTTGCGGATCCATATGGCTGTTCCGCCAATTATAGAGAGTGCCCTAATATGGTCTGTATTGTAA
This sequence comes from Bufo gargarizans, assembly GCF_014858855.1. Taxonomy (NCBI): domain Eukaryota; kingdom Metazoa; phylum Chordata; class Amphibia; order Anura; family Bufonidae; genus Bufo; species Bufo gargarizans. The sequence goes on along the minus strand of NC_058088.1, from coordinate 80,316,717 downwards.
GAATTGTTCTTTCTGTTGGCGTAATAAAAATGCAGAATAGAAACGGAAGATATCTGTATCTTACAGATTGGTTGTTTGTGAACCAAAAGACAGACACGGCCTTGTGCATGAAACCTTACCTTGCAGAACCTATCATATTAGTATAGGTGAAGCTGTTTCATAGAAAGGATTTCCTATGTACCAGTACTCGTGAATATTACTTCAAAAATGTTCATGTCGCAATAATAATTTAAATGTCAAGAAACAATTTCTAAGATTTAATTTTTCATCTTTCTTTAAGTGCTTCCACTCCTTTTCTCCTGGTTTCCGATGAGCAGCACACTATCTGGGTCTTGGGAGTTGTGATATGAATATAATAAATGTTATTTTATAATCATGCATAGAACTGTCAGTCAGACAGAAATATAGTCGACTGGCTGTCTTTATTGCATTCATGTGGAGATAAATAAATTACTCCAGGACAAGAATACATTATTATCGTACATTACACATGAGGAAGAAAGAGGAAACTGATTATCAAGAAGTGCCAATGAAACAGAAGGGGTTTCAGCGATAATAACTTAGAGAAGAGATTGTTTTCAGCCTACCATTGTGTACCAAAAGGATTCGGGAAATACATAAGGGTAAGCAAGCTGTTTCTGGCTCCCAGGCAGTGGAGAAGTTGCAGCACCTGTGAGAGCATTTATAAAAAGAGAGCGATACATATAGACCACAGCTGCACGTTCTCCCTGGTCTCTTGTTATGTTTTCTAAGTGCTGTTGGAAAGCGATGACTGCTGTGTTAAGGATAGCCATATTATCTCTCCCTATTTCTCTTGTACTCCCTTCCTATCCCCACTTTATATTGTCTTTCAAAATGAGACTGCAAAGAGTAATTGCATTACTGATGCTGCTGCACTTACTATACACAAAAATTAGAAGCTCTTTGCAAATTTTTTTGTTAAAAATTGTGTTGGCCCATCTACCAACGGCAAGGTGATTTCTTCAGATGGGACCTACACTAACAGACTTGCTTCTCCTCGGCCTAGGCCTACAAAGTTCAGGGCAATATAGCTATGCAGCTATAGTATGCTCTAATTAAAAGCCTTGGATAGATGGGGAGGAGTGTATGGTCCAACTAGAGGTAGCCAATGTGCAATGCAAAAAATAAAGTTAGACCAGCACCTCCAAACCATATGAAATAAAATAAATGTGCATGCTACCATGGCCGACATGCAAAAGCAAACAAACACTATCTGCAGCTGGATCCTACATTGCCCTGAATTTTGTAAGCCTAGGCCCAGGAGAGGCAAGTCTGATAGCGTAGGTCAAGTCTGCAGAAGCCACCTTCCTGTTGGTAGATGGGTCTGACACAATTTTGATCAAAAATGTGCACAGAGAGCTTGTAATTTTCATGTGTAGTAAGTACAGCAGTAATGCAATTCAGATTAACCCATGTTTCCAGTTTTTGCATGTATCTTTGCACAAGGAGCAGTGTGCTGCTACATACATAAAGTGCTTGTTTGCTATCCTCAGGATAGGTCATCAATATATGATTGATGGTGGTCCATCACCGCGAAACCCCAGCAATCAGCTGTTACAGGCTGTTGTGGCACTAGAGGCTATACCATGTATGAAGCTGTAGGCAGACCCCTCTATACACAGTGTAGTGTCCAGGTATTGCAGAACCTTCTGCTTCCCTTCCTTCGTACACTGCAGCAGCTCAAAACAGCTGATTGGTGGGATGTCGAACCCCACCAGTCTGGTATTATTGGCCTATCCTGAGGATAGACCATCAATATCTGGAGAACCCTTTTGAAGGAGTTGTCCAATATAACGGCATGGCGTTGATTTAGGGACCTTCAAACTTGTGACAGATTTCCTTTAAAGGGGTTGTCCCAGACAACTAAAATATGTTATATGTTATACTCGCATCTTTCTCCAGCGCCATTCTCTGCTGCGCTGGCCTGATGCTCCTGTGGCTGATTGTTTACAACTGCAGTGGTGATGTGTCAGTATATGCAGCCAATCACTATCCTCAGTGATCTAACACTGAGGACAGTGATTGGCTGCGCGGTCCCGTGGTGTACTCCTGTGTGTCACTGCTCACGTCGTCGTTACTGTGATGTGCAGGTGTACACCACTTAACGGTTGCAGCCAATCACTGTCAGAGAACTGCGCCGAAGAAAGAGGCGAAGAATATAACAATATATTTTTTATTTTAGCCATTTGAGGGGCCTGTCTGAGATTTTTAGTTATCTTGGACAACTCCTTAGAAGGAAACCTTTCGCAGTGTTTACTGTAGGTCCTTAAACCACAGCCACGCTGTTATATTGGATTGTAATGGTATATTAAATTGTCCTGATGTTGCAAAATATAAAAACAGAACTTTTAACACAGCACACAGTGGACCACGTTGACTAGGCTAAGCGTGCCACTGCTTAGCTTTGTTTGCACCAAAATTTTGGGTCATTTCATTTTGGACACATTTATTATTCAGACATACTCAAAAGAATGGCACTGGTTAGAATAAGTGTTGATTGCGTACGCAAATATTGTCATCGCAAATTTTTATTGTGGATATCGGCACTTTGAGAATTCTCGAAGATGTAGAATATAGTGTTATATATTCGTAATCACGAATATTCTAGATTTTTTTTCATCAGTAACCTCCCTTCTTTCTTGTGGGCCAATGAGAAGGCTGCAATATCTCTGTCAGAACTTAGCAACATCCCTAGCAACCAATAGGAAAGTTGCCTATCCCTTACTATATAAGAACCTCCCCATCAGCCATTTTCTGCAGTTTTTTTTTGCAGTTCTGAGAGAGAGAGAGAGCAGTCATTGCTGTGCTCTGTGCTTTCATTTGGATCCTATTCCTTATACAATTACATTAGATAGTTAGCTCATATATATAATACAGATAGTCAGTGTAGGTTAGATCGTGATATAGTGTAGCTAATAGGTTCCAGTGCAGGGTGTTAGGTAGTGTGATAGGAATTAGTTTCTCTGCTGTCCATACATATATGCTACAGACATAGTGCTGTGATGTCACAACAGTACTTAGTGCACCCATCAGTAATATCTACTCAGATCTGATAAAATGTGAAGTTGCATTTATTGCGCAAAAAATATGTGCATTATTAGTGCCGATTTGCGCAATCACAAAAATAATGACTGAAGATCACGAATTCTAGAATTTGCTAATTTATTATGAATATTATGCGGAAAAATTCGCAAAATATTGCGAAACCGAATATTGCTTATGCCGCTCATCACTAATTAGAATTGGTCTGTTTTAGTGGACAGAATTTTGGTGCATTTGGACTGGAAATTAGCGAATGGATTCTAAACTTATCAGATTAGTTGAGTTTCAGACAAATGCGAATCTTTTGCAGTTTTTTCATACCTGACTCCAATCTGCTTACTGATTAGTTAGAATCAGACCTGAAAAAAATATCAAGATATTTGCTCACCTCCAATTGGGACAGATTTTCGGGGGAATCAGGAAATGTCTTTGCACTGAGCCTCCCTTAGTGTCGGCTGCAGGAAAATGCTGTACATTCATGCCAGGAAGCAGGAGGAATTCAGTGTTAGGCCCCTCTTCACCAGGGGCCCTACTATAGCAGTTGTGTAGTCTGCTTTTATGATGAGTACTCCACTGCTCTGGGGTTTTAAAGTTTCTCCAGATGAATCCATCTTTATTCTATTTGTAATGAAATATTTAAGATGATTCTTTTCCATTTTTGTTTTCTCTTAATCCTTAATTGTGACTATTAGGTAATGAAAACAAAATCAAATACAGTAGATAGCAATTTTTATATTTAATTGCATAGTAGTTTTAGGGAATTTCCTCTAATTGATATCTATAACATGACCATTAAGTGTAATTTGACCTTTTCTAGCAGAATCTGGCCTGTGGCACATGATCAGTGCACAATGTAATTTGCTTTCAATGTATTGTTTAATGAAAAGCTTTGTAATAACCAGGGTGGATTATTTCTTTTTTTCCTGTTGCTGTTCATAATTGCTTTATATTTTTCTTTAAACATCACTTATTAGAATTAGGAAACTAGTTGCAATGTTGAAAATTTAGTGGAAAAAAATCTCTCTGGTGCCAGATCTTTCCAACTTACTAATACTTCATGTGGTTTTTGATTGATGTGGCGTTTAACAAATGCATATTGGTGCAATCACTGGGCGTTCACATACTTATGGGAATATTGCCTTTGTGACATAGGCCAGCTGTGTTTCCTTTATGCACATACTGTAAGCACTTTTATTTGCCGTATAAAGTTCTCTTGTAGACTGGGAAATGTTACCTGCAAATTATACTTTTTCTGGCTAAAGAGGTTGTGCTAAGTTTTAAACTCTGATTGGTCTGATTGGTGGGGACCTGTCCGCTGGGACTCCCATTGATCATGAGAATGGGAGTCATGTCTCCCCGTATGAATGGAGTGCTGTATGACACTACTGCAGAGAAGCAGAGTATAGTTCTTGGCAATCTCTGGGAGATGTATAGAGATGAATGGAAAGGCAGAACGCATGCTTCACTGCCACTCCATTCACACGAGAGAGACACATGACCCCCTTTCTGGTGATCAGCACAACCCCTGTACCATATTTTTTTTTTCCTTTTTTAGATACACTTCCCCCCCACAAGTGGGGGAAAATGGCAGTGCACCTTATAAAGCAAATACTAATGGGCGCTTCCATTATGGAAACGCTCACTAGTATGCAGGAGGCACGGGGAGCGGTGAGTATAGCGCTGCTAGCACTGGCTGTACTCTGATCTGAGGTCTAATCAAAATTGGGGGTCTGGTCTGATAAAAATTAGGGGTTTGATTGGAGGGTCTGATTTGAGGTCTGATGAAAATCGGGGTCTGATGAATATAGGGGGGTCTGATCTGAAGTTTGATGAAGACTGGGGATCTGATGAAGATTAGGGATCTAATCTGACATCTGATGAAAATTTTTTATTTTCTTATTTTCTTCCTCTACAACTTTAGGTGCGTCTTATGATCAGGTGTGTCTTATGATCAGGTGTGTCTTATAGAGCGAAAGATAATTTGAAGGTAACATTTCTATGTCTATACAACAACTGTTTTTAGCGAATAAAGTGACACTTATAGTGTATGCATAAAGGGGCTCTCCGGCAGATTAAAAACATTTTCATTAAGGGACAGTGTATAATTGTTATACTCTCCTTACAGATCGCCCTGTCCCTCATGTTCTTTTGATCTTTCTACAAATGCAGGAAATGACTGTTCAGCCAATCACTGGCTGAGGCGGGACCTCACTGGGGTCAGTGATTGGCTGAGTGGTCATTAGCTCTGTGTCGAGGGACCAGGAAGGCGAGACCAGCAGGGAACTGCATAGCATCAGAGCAGATGGATATATAAATTAGTGGAATTAATACAGTAAGTAGATTATAAAGTGTTAGATTTTCATTTTAAGCTCAAACACCCTCATTTATGTATCACTGAAAATCTAATTAAAAGTAATAATAATAAATGTTTAGTTATGCAAAAATTGAATTATATATTTTTTTTAACTGATTGCTATTGCACATTTTACTTGTATTTGATTTTTGTTCAACCTGGCTGTAATAATTAGATTTTGCTCTCAGATATTCAATCACGCCATACGGGGGCCATCATTTATACATAAAAGCCACTTGCTGTTTTACCTTTGGAAATCGTTATAGCCTTCTCAGTAAGAGCTTACTAACCATCTGCTACTACTTCTAATACTGACTTAATGCAGACATCTGCAGTTGTGACTCCAGGGTTATTAAACGGCAATGTCCAGTTGAATGCCCTTGCGCAGAGTTGTGCGAGCACAAGCTGTATAGGAGCGCTCCTTAGAGTGGATCCTTTTAATAAGATGAGACTAGGCAAACACATTGTTATTGGAGGCATTTGTATGGTAAATATTTGCTTTCTACAGTATACTAATCATCATTAATATCCTATTCAGGGGATGCTTTCACATTATTGTGACACCAGACGGATGCAATAGTGTTAGGTTTTCCATGTTATGAGAATGCCGAGTGCATAACAGGAATTCTGTTATTACCGCTAAAACAATGGTCTGCTCAAATAACCACTGCCATCAAGCTGAGAACAGTGGACCAGATTAACTAATCCTATAGAACAGGGATGCTCAACCAGTGGCCCTCCAGCTGTTGCAAAACTACAAATCCCAGCATGCCCTCATAGCTGTAGGCTGTCCAGGTATGCTGGGAGTTGTAGTTTTGCAACAGCTGGAGTGCCATAAGTTGAGTATTCCTGCTATAGAAGGTGTAAATTTAAGGGCCTAAGTTCCTAAAGATAATTATTAGTGTTCATAGGAGTTAGCGATTATCTGGCAGTGTAACTGTAATGCCGATTACCCGATGAACGAGCAAAATGCTCATTTATCGTTTAATCAGATGGTTTGTGCACACACAAAAATCTTTGTTTGCCGGCAGCAGATCATGCTGTGTAGGGTGAGCGAAGTACTGGAAAAATCGATTCGGCTGCTTCGCCAATTTTATAATTCTAGCGTGAAATCTCACTCAGCCCATCATGACGTCTTCACGTCGGCCGGCGTGGTGACATCATATGTCACAGCGCATGGGATTTTGCGTTGGATCTTCAATCAAGATGGCAGCAGCCAGGCTCTTTGCGCTCAAAGGTATGAGGTAAGTATGATTCAGGGAAAATCGATTTGTTATGTGTATTTGCAAGCCGAGAAGAAATATGAATGAAATGAGTATGGTTTCCAAGTCTGTCTATGGGTTTAGGAAAACTGAGATTGGCTCCTCTTGAACCAGAATGTCCTTGAGACATAGACTTTTGTTTCCATTTCTATATACTGTATATGTATGGCAGGTCTAATATGTAGTAGTAGTGTAAGTAGTACTGATAGTAGTAGTACTAATATCTAATAGTATCTAGTTTGATATTTAATGGAGAATTCATTGCATTCTTCAATAGAGAATGTGCATTTTATTGAGACGCTTGGTAGCATTGGTGTAAGTCTTGAAAGAAGGTTGAACTTGATAGGCATGTGTCTGTAAATGGAAATGTCAACTCTTTGGTCTATTGCCCTTGTCCAACTAGCGAGTCTAAAGATGCCCATACACTTTCAAGAACTGTCAGTCGATTGAGCCAATTCTCTCATACACATACACACTTAGCTGAGCAAGTATGTATTTTCAATGGGAGCAAGGAAAAATTACTGCCAGACATCTCTGGAGGTGGCTTACCCAAGCAAATAAAAGGAGTGAGTGTTCAAATTCAATACACGTGATGCTCTCTCCCCTAACATCATTTGTTGTTGCAAGGTCAGGAGCTCCCTATACACATTATATTGTCAACCGGTCCTGCCACGTATTGGACAATATTCCAAAGTGTATGAGGGACTTTATAGATCTGATATTGAGGAGCCTAATAGTTTGTTTAATGATTGTGGAAGAGTTGACCAATTGTCTACTTTACTACAGTCGTGGCCAAAAGTTTTGAGAATGAGACAAATATTAGTTTTCACAAAGTTTGCTGCTAAACTGCTTTTAGATCTTTGTTTCAGTTGTTTCTGTGATGTAGTAAAATATAATTACACGCACTTCATACGTTTCAAAGGCTTTTTATCAAAAATTACATGACATTTATGCAAAGAGTTAGTATTTGCAGTGTTGGCCCTTCTTTTTTAGGACCTCTGCAATTCGACCGGGCATGCTCTCAATCAACTTCTGGGCCAATTCCTGACTGATAGCAACCCATTCTTTCATAATCACTTCTTGGAGTTTGTCAGAATTAGCGGGTTTTTGTTAGTCCACCCGCCTCCTGAGGATTGACCACAAGTTCTCAATGGGATTAAGATCTGGGGAGTTTCCAGGCCATGGACCCAAAATGTCAACGTTTTTGTCCCCAAGCCACTTAGTTATCACTTTTGCCTTATGGCACGGTGCTCCATCGTGCTGGAAAATGCATTGTTCTTCACCAAACTGTTGTTGGATTGTTGGAGGAAGTTGCTGTTGGAGGGTGTTTTGGTACCATTCTTTATTCATGGCTGTGTTTTGGGGCAAAATTGTGAGTGAGCCCACTCCCTTGGATGAGAAGCAACCCCACACATGAATAGTCTCAGGATGCCTTACTGTTGGCATGACACAGGACTGATGGTAGCGGTCACCTTTTCTTCTCCGGACAAGCCTTTTTCCTGATGCCCAAAACAATTGGAAAGAGGCTTCATCGGAGAATATGACTTTGCCCCAGTCCTCAGCAGTCCATTCACCATATTTTCTGCAGAAGATCAATCTGTCCCTGATGTTTTTTTGGGAGAGAAGTGGCTTCTTTGCTGCTCTTCTTGACACCAGGCCATCTTCCAAAAGTCTTCGCCTCACTGTGCGTGCAGATGCGCTCACACCTGCCTGCTGCCATTCCTGAGCAAGCTCTGCACTGGTGGCACTCCGATCCCGCAGCTGAATCCTCTTTAGGAGACGATCCTTGCGCTTGCTGGACTTTCTTGAACGCCCTAAAGCCTTCTTAACAAGAATTGAATCTCTTTCCTTGAAGTTCTTGATGATCCTATAAATTGCTGATTGAGGTGCAATCTTAGTAGCCATAATATCCTTGCCTGTTAAGCCATTTTTATGCAACGCAATGATGGCTGCACCCGTTTCTTTGCAGGTCACCATGGTTAACAATGGAAGAACAATGATTTCAAGCATCACCCTCCTTTTAACAGGTCAAGTCTGCCATTTTAACCCAATCAGCCTGACATAATGATATCCAGCCTTGTGCTCGTCAACATTCTCACCTGAGTTAACAAGACGATTACTGAAATGATCTCAGCAGGTCCTTTAATGACAGCAATGAAATGCAGTGGAAAGGTTTTTGGGGGATTAAGTTAATTTTCATGGCAAAGAAGGACTATGCAATTCATCTGATCACTCTTCATAACATTCTGGAGTATATGCAAATTGCTATTATAAAAACGTAAGCAGCAACTTTTCCCATTTCCAATATTTATGTAATTCTCAAAACTTTTGGCCATGACTGAACAGTGTGGTATCCTTTGATCTAGTATTTTCAACCTATGGTAATAGGTTGAAAAAACTGGTAAAAACTGGTTACCTGAAGAAGTATCGTAAAGGTGACTACCTATGTATCCCTCTTAGCAATTGTTAGAAGGTATAGGTATAGAAGAAGAAGGGGAAGAGGAAACAATAAAATTAAGTTAGAAAAGGAGGGGAAAAAAGGAAAAGGTGGAAGCTTAGGGGAACATAATCTCATATGTCTTCCATTCTAAACACTCTACTGGGAGGCTTACATGTGCAGAGTGGGGTGGGATATATGTAAGGCCCCTTGCAGATGAGCGAGTATTCCGTGCGGGTGCAATGCGTGATGCGAATGCATTGCGGCCTGCATGGAATCTGGACCCATTCATTTCAATCGGGCTGTGTACATGTGCATTGGTTTTCACGCATCACTTGTGCGTTGCGTAAAAAATGGCAGCATGTTCTATGTTCTGCGATTTTCAAGCAATGCTGGCCCCATAGAAGTAAATGGGGCTGCGTGAAAATCGCATCCGCAAGCAAGTGCGGATGCGATGCGTTTTTCACAGATGGTTGCTAAGACATGTTTGTAAACATTCAGTTTTTTATCACGAGCATGCAAAACGCATTCAATCGCATTGCACCTGCGCGATAAAAAATGAACGTGATCACAGACAAAACTGAATGACTTTGCGAAATCGCGTATTTTTTACTGAACGCATTCGCAATGCATCCGGACCTAATCCCCTCACACTCATCTGCAGGGAGCCTAAGACTTCTGTACTTTTCTTTGGCTATTGGTATGGTTGTCATCTTCCATTGCATCTTCAGTAGATTGCAGTTTTACACGTCATCATGCAGAAACACTATTTAGATTGCACAGGGCTATAATGCAATGGCCTTTGACCAACAGTTTTCTCAAAACATACTGTAAAAGTCATTGTGACCATAGCACAAGCGGTCCCCACACTTCCTGCTGCTTAGTAGGAGTGTCTTGGTCATTTTTAGCAGTCAATTGATGATGAAGATAGTAACATGTATTAAAAGTTCAATTTCTATTAGTATTTATTAAATATATATATGTCGCCATTTATGTTTCATTTCACAGAATTGTTATGAAATTCATCATATGAATTGGAGCTCATGGGAATCTTTCTGCTCCGTTGCTTCAGTGATGACCTGTGGGGTTAACATGATTAGCCTAGAGACCTGTGAGGTACTTTATTGATGAATGAACATAAGCGGTGAAGGGGCGAAAATTGTGAAGGAACTAAAAATATTTCTGCCTTGTGCTTTCAAGAAAGCCTTGGTTCTTTTAAGTCATTGTGCTGATACGGCAAGAAAAAATCTAACCCCTAAGCTATTTAGTCATCCATTACAAATGTTTCTTTATTTTCTTAGCATTTTAATGCGTCTATTAACCATTTGTTTCTAAAGACTTTCAGAACATTTCTTCTTCCTTACCTTTACCATGAAATTCTAAATTGTTTGCCGGCCTGCTGGTTTCCATGTACGAGGAAAATTATGGTAAAATAGAAAAAAGAAATATCTTATAAGTAAATTACAAGAACAATTAATTAATGGCTTAAAAAATACTGACAATATTTTAAGCCTTTTTTATGAGTTCGATGTGACATATATTTTCTCCATAATTAGGAATGATACTTCAGGTAAAATAATAATGAGGCTTCTGCTTGAAATAGGTCACTGCACAATGAGAATGAGTCATGGCTTATTGGGTTTAAATCTGGATTATGAAAGCATAAAATCCTCCATCAACTATATCAAACAGTCTTATAAAATAAGAAATGAAAAAGCTTGCATTTTAAGTCTATTGTATTTGAACTAAAAATTCTTCTGAGATGTACCATATAAAATATACACTATATATCAGAGTACTTACCTCTCCAGTGCAGGTTCTTTCCTTTGGCCATCAGCAAGAGTATACAGGTCAGCGCTGATGTTGCCTCTGATGGTACTTAATTTGGCCATACACATTAGATAAAAGTTAGTTGATGGTTGAACAGCAGTTGAACACTCAATAGTCTGGTGACCAATCATTTCCCGGACACAGCCATAAACATCTTGAGGTGGCCATACACATTCCGTAACTGTTAGGCCTCGTTCCTGCATGCACTACTTTTGTCTCCGCTCCAAAATCATCTTCTGAGCGTAAACCTAACGGACCCCATTATAGTCTATGGGGTCCGTAGGCTCCGCTCGCCTCAGTTATGTGCCCAATCCGTCCTTTCCGTTCTCCTACTCCTATAACTGAGAAGGAGAACGGAAAGGCTGAACGCTGGTGTGAATGAGGCCTTAGCCGACTGCTATTTCCCCTGACTCCCTCCTGGCTCCTCTATAGACACAGAGTTTGGTTCAGCTGAAAGTGTATGTGTCTTCAATGGGGAGAGTGGAGAAAACCACTGCAAGACACGTCTGGCGGGTGCTTGTATCCCAGGAGAACAAAAGGATTGAGAGAAAACATTGAGACAATGTCGGGGAAGAGTCAGGTGCTCTCTGCACACTTTGGACTGACTGCCACAAATGTGTATAGGGGCATTTAGTCCGTACTGCCCATTACAGTTGTTCAAACCGTCCATACATTTCAGTAACAGTGAGGGCAGAACAATCTTTCTAAGACGAATTTAATCAGTTTCTATGAGGAGGTAAGTTCTAGACTTGACAGCGGCGAATCAATGGATGTCGTATATCTGGACTTCTCCAAAGCATTTGACACTGTACCACATAAAAGGTTAGTATATAAAATGAGAATGCTCGGACTGGGAGAAAACATCTGTATGTGGGTAAGTAACTGGCTCAGTGATAGAAAACAGAGGGTGGTTATTAACGGTACACACTCAGATTGGGTCACTGTCACTAGTGGGGTACCTCAGGGGTCAGTATTGGGCCCTATTCTCTTCAATATATTTATTAATGATCTTGTAGAAGGCTTGCATAGTAAAGTATCAATTTTCGCAGATGACACTAAACTGTGTAAAGTAATTTACACTGATGAGGACAGTATACTACTACAGAGGGATCTGGATAGACTGGAGGCTTGGGCAGATAAGTGGCAGATGGGGTTTAACACTGATAAATGTAAAGTTATGCACATGGGAAGGAAAAATGCAAGTCAACCGTACATACTAAATGGTAAAACACTCGGTAACACTGACATGGAAAAGGATCTAGGAATTTTAATAAACAGCAAACTAAGCTGCAAAAACCAGTGTCAGGCAGCTGCTGCCAAGGCCAACAAGATAATGGGTTGCATCAGAAGGGGCATAGATTCCCGTGATAAGAACATAGTCCTACCACTTTACAAATCGCTAGTCAGACCACACATGGAGTACTGTGTACAGTTCTGGGCTCCTGTAAACAAGGCAGACATAGCAGAGCTGGAGAAGGTCCAGAGGAGGGCAACTAAAGTAATAACTGGAATGGGGCAACTACAGTACCTTGAAAGATTATCAAAATTAGAGTTATTCACTTTAGAAAAAAGACGACTGAGGGGAGATCTAATTAATATGTATAAATATATCAAGGGTCAGTACAGAGATCTATCCCATCAGCTATTTATCCCCAGGACTGTGACTGTGAAGAGGGGACATCCTCTGCGCCTGGAGGAAAGAAGGTTTGTACACAAACATAGAAAAGGATTCTTTACGGTAAGAGCAGTGAGACTATGGAACTCTCTGCCTGAGGAGGTGGTGATGGTGAGTACAATAAAGGAATTCAAGAGGGGCCTGGACGTATTTCTGGAGCTTAATAATATTACAGGCTATAGCCACTAGAGAGGGGTCTTCCTCTGGATCAACTTGCGGGATAACAGGCCGAACTGGATGGACAAATGTCTTTTTTCGGCCTTATGTACTATGTTACTATGTTACTATGTTACTATGTTTTTATGTTACTATGTTACTATGTTCCTTCAAAGAAAGATCTTTCATGCAACTATCGGATGAAACTTGCAGTCATGGCCAAATTTTATCTGACAAATAATCATTTTGGTTGACATCGTCCATTTTGATCAACTTTAGACTAATTTGTATGGATGCTGTTAGACTGGGATATAACTAGCGAAGAGCCATTAGTTCATGAGCGTTGGGTACTAGGTATCTGGGGCAGTGCCAATCTGCCTTAGGCCTCATGCACCCAACCGTATGTATTTTGTGGTCTGCAAAAAACGGATCTGCAAAAAATACGGATGACGTCCGTGTGCATTCAATATTTTGCGGAACAGAGCAGCTGGCCCCTAATAGAACAGTACTATCCTTGTACGTAATGCGGACAATAATAGGACATGTTCTATTTTTTTTGTGGAGCGGAAATACGGACATTCGGAAACGGAATGCACACAGAGTACCTTCCGTTTTTTTTTTTGTTGAGGACCCATTGAAATGAACAGTTCCGCATACAGTCCGCAAAAAAAAGGAACTGACACAGAAAGTAAATACGTTCGTGTGCATGAGGCCTTAGGGTATTTAAAATCAGGGCTAGAGGCAGCAAGCTAAATCTTGGCCTTTGTTGAAACTAAGGAAAGCCTAGCTTGGACATAGGTGTGAAGCTTTCTAACCCGGGAAATGATAAAGGAAGAATGGGTCCGCAATCCAGAAGGTGTGATGCGGAAATTAGGCGCGGAACCTAACGGAAGCATGTTCAAATTGAATGGGTCTGGATTCATCTGCGGCAGCCGCACGGATGGTGCCCGTGCCCTCCAATGCATGGAACGGCCATGTGCATGAGGCCTTATACAGTGGATGTCACCATGGCGTAATATATGTACCATTTTACCTCTTACATTTGCAAGAGCCCCAGAATGAGAGAAAAATGGAGCAAGATCTTCTGAAACTTTGTCACAAATAATTCCGAGGAATTGAAAAATAGCAAGGTTGACAATTTACAGTGATGACACTAATGAGTCTGGTGAAATGTGTCAAGTGCATCACGTCTGTTCTAATTAGAAGTCACCACCTTATAAAATAGATGTGATAACAATAGAAGCAATACATCTGTTCTATATAATGTGATAATCCACTATTGTCAGCGCGCCTTGGCTGGCAAACAAAGATTCACTTCAGATTTTTTAATAGCTTTTCCGGCAACTAACAGATGTAACCATTAATTATTGATCAATAAATGCATAACTTAATGTTCATGTCATAACACATGAGCAGTACAATGTAATGTAACATTTCCGAAGGGAGCGCAGTGAAGAATACATGTTCTTCTTGATGACAATGGAGCGCATACAGCCGACTATGAAGAATGTTCTGTGCTGCTCAGGGATGAAGATGGGATCTATCGGAGTGAAGCAATAACCCTCTTGCCGGATGATGAAGCTTTTCATTAGTTTTAATCTTGTGGAAACCCTCAGATCATTGACAAGCTATATAAATAGTTCTAATGGCACAAGTAATATTCACTTGGCATTCCCACCTAAAGGCACTTTCCCACGTTCAGTATTTGGTCAGTACTTTGCATCAGTATTTGTAAGCCGAAACCAGGAGTCAAACCTGAATTGTGAAAGTTGCCTTAACCGCTTCCTGACCATGCTACCTAAATATACTTCACGACTAGGAATGAGCAAAGCGAGCTTTGATTCGCTCAAAACTTCGGTTCAATGCTGTAGGGAGATACATGTTTCACAAACCATTTATAGGAGGATGCTCTGAAAATGAATTTTCAGCTGTGCAGTGTTTGTGGAACAAGGATGACACACAGAGCAAAAAACGGACACACGGATCTTCACAAAATAATCACTGACCATCCTATCACAGATTTCATCACGGAAATGTGAATAAGGCCTAAGGCTTGGCAGCAGTACCCATTGTAAGACCAAAGATCGCTGTGTAGCTGTGCAGCTTTCGCAGCATAACTCCCAAGTTACTGCGACCACAACCCCAGAATTGCAACAAATCCAGCAGTGCTGAACTTTTTGCAATTCTAGGGTCATGAGAACCTGCAAATCACACTGCAACCCTATTCACTTCAATGGCTACTCTGCTACACATCGATCACAACCAAGATCACTGTGTAGCCCCAGCCTGACCAACAAATTTAGTAAATAATATTGTACACCGAAATAATCCAGACTTTTTTTATTTATTTATGGAAATCTCATTAAATACGTTTTAAGGGCACCAACATTTATGCTTTTGTATATTTTTGCATCTAGAAAAGTGCTGCTTTTTTACCATTGCCAGATGATACATTGTCCATATCTGCCTGGGGTTCATTGTCCGGGTTATCTGTGGTGTGACAGCTCCGTATCTCCAAAGTCAGATTCCACGTTCTCCAGACCCGCTAGATTTACAGTTTCCATTATTCTGCTATTGAGCAACTCTTAATCTGGAGGATAGGAACATGCTATAAACAGCACTTTTTATTGTTGGCTCCATAGTCGCGTATTTCATCTCACAAACCAGAAAAGGAACCTGAATGATTGTAACTTTTCTAAAACCTTGCCAACAGATTGAATAATTCACATTTATGGAGGAAAAGGTCACAGCTAGACCACATTATCTATACCGTTACACTGTTAGCCATGCATCACAAATCAATAAATCAGCGAGCCACACTCTCAGGCTTCATTTTCATTCTATACATTTTTATGTTGCTGCCATGTATTGCCTTTAGAGCTGTTTAGACTGGCTGTCCCCATTAGATAAGTGGCAGACAAAAGTTGCAATTATCATTCCCAATAACTAGAGTATCTTTTGACCAATCTTAATATACACGTTAATGTCCTATTCATACAAAGGAGATGAGATTGTTCTGTTCATTACTTGTCTGAGATGAGGAAAAGAATGTCAGCTTTTTCTCCAGAAATTGCTCCAATTTAGTCCATGAGCTTTGCTTGCTGTGACACTGTGGCCCTATTCGGGTGAACGGAGACGCGCTCCAATGCCAGATATTGCCTGCTGACGAGTCGCTATATATTTGACGGTTGCATTTCCTGGACTGACCGCAGCACATCTGGTCCAAACTCACAGGATCATATGAGCACAGGACAGAAGCTCCGCAGTCAAGCAGGAACTCACAGCATCATAAATCGCCATGATGCTGTGGATTCAGGTCAGACAAGCTGCAGTCCGTCTGGGCTGCACTGGCTGATAATATAGTTTTCAGTCTGTAACTTTTTATTTTATTTGCATGGCTACTGCTTCCAGACCAGCTCTGCACAGTAGAAGACATAAGATGCAAAAAGCCATCATGTCAGAAGCAGCATGTCTCCACTGCTTGTTTTTTGGTACCTAACATACTGTAACAAAGGACCAGTAAAATACTGTACCTGCCACATTTTTGTGAATAACGCACCGACCCATTCATTTCTATGGGCTCATTCACAGATCCCTGTGGCTGATCTACAAATGATGGATCACGTCTTAATCTTGTCTGTATTGTGGAGGAGGATAGTGTTCTCTATTGATGCGAGTGAGAAAATGCGGTATGCATAGGAAGGTGTCTGTATTTTGTGAATCCGCAGTTTGCGGACCTTTAAAGAGTAGCAAAACTTGTTATAAACTTTTTGGTAAAATGTCCCTAATAATACTAATAATAATGCATTTTTCATTTTTAATAGAGATACCCCCCCAAAGCCCACCTTTCCCTGGGCGCTTAAAATTCACTTTTCTGTACACCGCTTACTTCTCAGCGTTGTACGGAGTACAGGCTCTACAGTTTATCAATGGGACCGCAGCGCACATTGCTGCTCCTGCCTGTCCCCCCCAGGAGGTTTACTACCTGCCTATGCCTGCCTCGCTAAGCTAAAACCTAGCATGCAGTTATCTTAGCTTAGCAAAGAAGCCACAGGCAGGAGCCCGCCCCGCTCAGCTAATCCTGGCAAAGAACATTGTTACAGGGTACCAGAATTTAGTTAACCTCTGGGGTGGGGCACAGGCAACAATATGTGCTCCTGCCCATACTCCATGCGCTATAGTCCCATTGATCAACTGTTTAGCCCGAACTCCGTACACCGCTGAGAAGTCAGTGGTGTACAGAAAAGTGGATTTTAAGTGCACAGGGAAAGGTGCACTTTAGGAGGGAGAGGTGTATCTCTATAAAAAAAAAATTAAATGCTATAATAAAGTATATTACAAAAAGTATTATTAGGGTATTAGGGACATTTTACCAAAAAGTTAATTAAAAGTTAAGTTACTCTTTAAGGCCTCTATCAGACGAGCGTTGCGGGAAAAGGTGCGGGTGCGTTGCGGGAACATGCACAATTTTTCCATGCGAGTGCAAAACATTGTAATGCGTTTTGCACTCGCGTGAGAAAAATAGGCATGTTTGGTACCCAAACCCGAACTTCTTCACAGAACAGCACACAGCACAGAAGACAGACAGAAGAGATGCCGGGCTGCGCGAGCAAGTGGATTAAGGTGAGTTAAATTTATTTATTTTTTTAACCCCTTCAGCGCTATTGTACTATGCATTCTGTATTCAGAATGCTATTATTTTCTGTTATAACCATGTTATAAGGGAAAATAATAATGATCGGGTCTCCATCCCGATCGTCTCCTAGCAACCGTGCGTGAAAATCGCATCCGCACTTGCTTGCGGATGCTTGCGATTTTCACGCAACCCCATTAATTTCTATGGGGCCTGCGTTACGTGAAAAACGCAGAATATAGAGCATGCTGTGATTTTCACGCAACGCAAAAGTGATGCGTATAAATCACCGCTCATGTGAACAGCCCCAAAGAAATGAATGGGTCGGGATTCAGTGCAGGTGCAATGCGTTCAACTCACGCATCGCATCCGCCCGGAATACTCGCCCCGTGTGAAAGGGGCCTAAGGCTTTAAAGGGGTTGAATATTGACGATCTATCAGGATAGCTAATCAATATACAGTTCACAGGGGGTCTAACCCCCAGCACGCCCGCCAATCAGCTGTTTGAAAAGGTAGTACTGCTTCCACTTTAAAAATTACTGCACGACATTTCCTTTGTAGTTCCAACTGCTCATTCAGTTCTGGTGAATGGTATGAGTAGTTGGTATTACACTTCACCAGAGCTGCAAATGAGATGGTGCACAGGTAATTTTAAAGGTAAAGCAGAGCTCGCACAAGCGCCCTTATCTCTTCAGACAGTTGATTGGCGGAGTTGTCGGGAGTCAGACCCCCAATGATCTTAGGGTAGGTCATCAATATCCTAACATTGCACAACCACATTTCATTGGCGGAGTTGTCATGAGTCAGACCGCCGATGATCTGAGGATAGGTCATCAATATCTTAGCACTGCACAACCCCTTTAAGCTAGGTTCCCATATGTAATGGGGGTTTGATTGTGATTTATGTCACTTTTTAGACTAGTATAGTGCTGCATACAATGCTATTCTTACCATAAAAAGACAAAAATTCAGGACGAAACCCTGACCGGCTCCATTTTAAATCATTCAAATTACTGACAGGAGATCCAAGTGTTGTGGCTTCCATTATAAAAGATGGTGGGTTGGGTTGTCTTTTGCTGAGTGGAAAATTACAACAACGTTAAAAATGTCAAACGATAGAGACGGAGAGGCCTTGAGATCTACTGCACTACTGTAATAAACTCTTGTACTTTTCTTTCTGCTCTTGTTTGGGAAATATACAGTTTTTTGGCATTTTTACATCGGTTCACACTTTTCCTTAGTGCATTTCACCTCTTCTTCTGTTATCACTTTAGAGGTGCCATCATTCTTCAAAAAGTTTTTTTCAATTTATGAGCAGTTCATATAGAATGTGTAATTCTGCATTTACACTGTATCTGGTTTAATGACAGTCATAAATAATGCTTAGCGATGAAGGAATAACCGCGCCTGTGACATGAACCTTCGGATTTGGCTGCACATCTACCTTCATTGCTTTTATGTATCTCTAGTTTTGCGACCTCTCTCCCCGGCCGCTCTGACCTTGTTTATTCTTTCTGGCTCGCTCTTTTACTTACAGCTTCTCCTGGTTCTTTCCTGCTGATATTGGTCGGAATGCCATCGACTATGCACTGGATATGTTCTTGCCGCACAGCAGTTCCTCCCTGTTCTGCTCGATATTGTTTAATTTTAACATTGTCCGTTGTATGTGTTACAAGTAGAAATTCACCAGTGGAGATCTGTGATTGAAAGAACATGGGGCACAATTTGTCCTTCTTCCCTATAAATTTTAGTTTTAAGACTGAAGAATGAAAAAAAAAAAAAGTACAAGAAGAATATTCGAGTCGAAGGACAAAAGTTTATTTCAGGTCTTCGCCCAGCTAATTAACCTGACTCTCAGTGCCCTCCTATACTGTGTGTAAAAAAGTTCCATTGTTACCATATCCTGAACAAAATCTAGCTAACGGGGAAAAATGCAATAAAAAAAAAGTACAAAAGACCCATTACTTACCTGCTAAATCCTCTGCCATTTCTACATTGCTTCTCTGGTCCTTCCCGCTTACTTTAATTTGCATGACTGCAGTGATGACATTCTGTCAGCAACATGTGACAATCAGAGACGCTCATTGGCCTCAGGGGTGCACTGCTGGGTGCTTTCTCATGCTATTGGTCCCAGTCAAAGGGTGGTCTTCCTCAGACTCTGCCAAATTGGTACAGAAAAATTATTTGGGTAGCAGTGCCTGCATGATGACAGTATGCTCCTCATGATATGATGTTTCTGCTGCTTTCTGCCCTTGACAAGCATACTCATCGTGTGTGAGCTACTGGAATATCCTAACGCTTCAATTACACCACTGATGTTATTCAACCATAAGTCTAAAATTATACATAACTTGCTGAAAAATGTTATGACGATAATGATTGTGTCTATTGTATTATAAATAGCCAGCTATCTAAAGAACGGTGGTCCTCTGACATCCATAACACCAGGCAAGGTGGCCCACATCTGCCACATCCTCCAGCAGATTGAATGAAGAGGTGGACTGTTTGAAATATATTTAAGGCTGGTATAAAATCATAGACACCCATAGACCTAAAGATTTCTGCTTGCGCTGTTCTTTCCAAACTCCCATAACCTCATGCATCAACACCTCTTCATTGTATCTGTGGTTGGATCCTACCTTCTCGCCTGCTGGAAAAGGGGATCATGAGATTCCTATTATCTGGATCAGTGGAGGTGGAACATTTATGGTCCTTATTGTCTGAGATGGGACTACCTCTTTAAATCTTGGTCTATATCTATAATTATAACACATTTTATCCGTAGACAGAATGACCTTGAACTATTTTTGGTGATCCACCTCCCAGTATCAATTATCCAGCTGCCATGTTTAGGTATAAATCAATTCGCTGTAATTATGCAAAATGTTGTTTGTCATTGTTATTTACCATTTATGAGCTTAATTAGATATTGCTATCAGACCAGTGAGGCTTGACAGAGATTGAATGGAGAGCTTATTGCAGCAACAATCAGAGAAAAGCAAATTATTGTCATGAAACTAGATTTTATTTATTTACTTTATTTAGCAATGAAGTCTAACAATTAGTTACTGTCAGAAAGTATCATTAGGAGATGCAAATGCAAAGGGGAACGTGTGTCAATCACTGTAGATAGTCAAGAGCAGTAAGGGATTGTGGTGGGATCCATTATAAGGAAGCTCTGGAGTAGAATGTAGTAATGGATGAGAAGCTCAGAGGGACCGGTCATACCAGCAAAGGATCACCTTTAAGGCCTGTTTCGCACTTGCGCTGTTGTTTTCTGGTATTGAGGTCCAACAGAAGATCTCGATACCGGAAAAAAACATTTGTTTGGTCCTCATGCATTCAGAATGGAAAGAGATGCATCAGGATGTCTTCCGTTCTGGCAGCATTCCACTTTGTGACTGGACACAAAACCACTGCAAGATGCGGTTTTGTGTCCGGTCATAAAAACAAATCCGTCACTGAAAACAATATAAGTCAATAGTGACGGATCCGGTTTTTTAGGAGCCTAAAAAAATGGATCCGTCACCCATTGACTTTCAATGTATTAAGTGACGGATCAGGTTTTTTTCCGTTTTGATTTCACGCAACCGCATCTTAACGGAAACGGATGCATCCTGTTGTGCAAAATCAAAACCGAGGTTTCATTGAGGTATTGAGATTCGGCAGAGGGTACAACGCAAGGGTGAAAGTAGCCTTAGAGGAAACATTACAGGAAAAGTAGAGAAGGAAAGGTTGACATGTGTTTTTTTTTTTTTCCCTCAACCGATGTAGCTATGTAATAAATGTGGTGATGGACGCATAGATCTAAGCGAGAAAAGAGCGAATTAGAAGTCAAAAGTAGGAGACGATGCAAAGTTTCATGATACAATGTCAAGAATGGGAAGGAAAACTTTCAAAACAAGATTCAGAATCAGGATTAAAAGAGACCATTCACATTAGCCTTACAGTAGTTCTGCCGAACCCTCCAATTTCGCTGGTAACGGCCAGCCATCTATTGTATATGAAGCATTTGGCCAACATTTGTTTGGCGTTTGTCAAAAGTAGTGTTTAGCGACTCAAAGTCCCCACCTGAATGGTGGTGAAAAAAGAAAATCACACTTAGCTCTTCCATTTGATCGTGATGAGCCAGCTGCTGCCATCTTGATTGAAGATCTCGCATTAAATCCCATGCTCGGTGATGTCACCACGCCAGCCGATCACGTTGCAAGAGGTGTCTGGCAGCAGCCTACTCCCCTGTCCCAGTTAAAGACCCATGCATTCAAAAATGGAACACAGAAGCAACAACCATCCTGGTCTCACTTCCTGTTGCTGTAGCAAAAATAGTCACTGCGACAAAACATAAATGTCAATATCTGTGAGTAAATTTCTGCTGCAAACTCGCCACATCCATGCCCAGAAGAAAATATTATTCAGCTTTTTACTGTTTATTGATAATATTTGAGTGCCAATTAACTCATGACGCTAACCCTGGGTTCAGACCTGAGCGTTCTGAAACGAGCGCTCTGTATGCGCGATTGAACGGGCGTTTACAATCGCGCATACAGAGACAAGCGAATGCCCATTGTCGCGCGTTCCAGAAAGTCTATGTACGGGAACGCGCGACAAACGCCCCAAAAAAAGCTCAAGAACTTGTTTCAGTGTCGGGCGTTTTACAGCGCGATCGTACGTGCTGTAAAACGCCCAGGTGAGAACCATTCCCATAGGGAAGCATTGGTTTCTCCTTGTTGAGCGTTTTACAGCGCGTAGGAACGCGCTGTAAAACGCTCAGGTGTGAACTTAGGGTAAAGGGACATCTTAAGTGTGAGTAATTGATCTACGCTGATCTGGGGAAGGGAACATACAATGTAGTGTAACTGGCGGCCGCAACGATTTTTTGCTTCTGGCAACAAAAATGTAAAAAATCAACTTCAGTGCATCATCGTGCTGTCTTTTAACATCAGTAATGGATTTTATATACATGCTGGTGTCGTAATGGTAGAATAACCACTATTTAATGTACTGTATATACATACATTCACACTAGATATAACACATCCTGAGAGTGAGGGGTAGTGATGGTGCCTCGTGGTGTTCCCGTATATAAATTGATCTATTAGATCAACATTGCTTAAAGATTGATGTAAAAAATGATAATCGGACATCATATAGTACATGACAATGTCTTTCTAACAAAGCTAGAACCAGCCCTGTACCTCGCACGGGCTCAGAGATCTCCACATTCGCTGCTCCAATTGCTCTGCTAGATTACCTTCAGCCTGCCTGCTCAGGGTGTGTGTCCTTTCTCAGGGATGTGTCCTTTCTGCTGCATTTCTCTCTCTCTGTAACTGCCACAGCTTCTAACAGAACATATGGCTGGTGGCAGTTAAAGGTTTTATGTATGTATTTATTTTACTCACTTATATAGCGCTGACACATTCTGTGCTTTGCAGACAGTATCATTACTCGCTGTCCCCAATGGAGTTCACAATTAGGGATGAGCGAATCGACTTCAGATGAAACATCCAAAGTCTATTCGCATAAACCTTTGTTCCAATACTGTACAGAGCAGGAACATGTCGGGAGGCAGGGTGTGCATCTGTATGTTTTTCTAAAACAGTAGAAAGCAATCAAGCGATTAGAAGAAAGAGTGTTATAAGTGATCAGGGCAATAAAGACACAAGATGTAGCCAGCCAAAGCGCACACTGTGCGGAGCAGAAAAAACTGCTGTGTCATTGCCATTGAGTATCATGGAAGTTCTATACAAGTCTATGAGAGACGGAAAGTGGAACAATGTATCTGTTTGTGCTGAGCTTCTCCACTCAAATTTTATTCTCATTAAATGGAGTGCTCCTTTACTAGTGGACGATTCTAAGCATAACTATGAGGCTGTTTAAAAAAATCAGTAGCAAGTAAAGCAATTCGCCTTAATAAGTTTTCCATCAGAAGTGTTTGGGGTGTTGCTGTTATGTTTCACAGCAACCCATTGCAACTTTGTAGCAGTAATCAGCCAGTGCGCGTTCTCTCTGGCTACATCTTGTTTCTATATTGCCCTGATCACTTATAACACTCTTTCTTCTAATCGCTTGATTGCTTGCTACTGTTTTAGGAACACATACAGACGCACACCCTGCCTCCCGACATGTTTCGCTGGTAAACCGGCGTCTTCAGGGGACCTTGCAGGATCGTGCAGTGGGTTGCTGTAAAACATAACAGCAACACCCCAAACACTTCTGATGGAAAAATGTATTAAGGCAGATTGCTTTACTTCCTGCTGATTGTTTTAACCCCTTAAGGACTAGGCTCATTTTCAGCTTAAGGAACAGGCCATTTTTTGCTAATCTAACCAGTGTCACTTTGTGTGGATAACTTTAAAACGTTTTAACTTATCCATGCCATTCTGAGATTGCTTTTTCATCACATGTTGTACTTCATGACACTGGTAAAATGGAGTAAAAAAAAAAAAATCATTTTTATTTATAAAAAAAAAATACCAAATTTACCAAACATTTGGAAAAATTAGCAAATTTCCAAGTTTCAATTTCTCTACTTCCATAATACATAGTAATACCTCCAAAAATAGTTATTAATTTACATTCCCCATATGTCTACTTCATGTTTGGATCATTTTGGGAATGACATTTTTTATTTTTTGCGGACGTTACAAGGCTTAGAAGTTTAGAAGCAAATCTTGACATTTTTCAGAAATTTTCCAAAAAACACTTTTTAAGGACCAGTTCAGGTCTGAAGTCACTTTAGCAGAAGTCTGATCTGCACCGTGGACAGCCAGAAGCCTGTGAAGGTGTCTGGTTGCCATGGTAACCATCGCTCGCTGCCACAACAGAGCAGCGGGTGATGGGGAGGGAGGGGGGACCCCTCCCTTTATGATCTCATAAAGAATCGGGGGCTGAAAAGGCACAACAGACCCTGATGGAAGAGGGAGGGAGCTCCCTCCCTGTTAACCTCTTCCATACAGTGGTCCCTACGGACCGCGGCATGGAAGGGGTTAAACGGCTGACATCTATGTGATGATGTCAGCCGTTTCAACCAGTGTGTCAGCAATGTGCTGACACTCTGCTTGCTAACAGCTCGGCCATCCTGAAAATGAGAGGGAGGGCAGGCGGATGATCTTGCGGCCCACCCTCCTCTGCCTGCACTGCCGCACCGCCCGCACTCCCCACTCTGAATTGACCTGCGGTTTGCAGCGATCGCCGAGATGGTGGGGTCACAGGACCGCCCTTGGCATTGACCCAGGGTGCCTGCTGATTGATTTTAGCAGGCACCTAGTTCCGATCACCAGCCCGCCGCGTGGTCTTCCCTGCGTCCGTAACAGGTTGAACAGCCTCAAAGTTATGCTTAGAATCGTCAATAGTAAAGGAGCACTTCATTTAATAAGAATAAAATAAAAGTGAAGTTTTAAATTAGCAGTGCATGTAAAAAGACACCTTATGGTCAAAAGACCATAGTTATTAAAAATGGATGACTTTTTTTTGCTTTTTTTTTAAATAAAATCCCAACCCACTGCAGTATACATAATGCCTGTCTGGTCGTGAAAACACTAAAAAAAAGACCATGTGAACAGTTCTATTGACTTCTATTTGTTCTAAAAACCGCCATGAGATGGCCGTTTTTTTAACTGTTGTGTGAATTTAGCCAAATGTTGTTTTTGCCTTGAGCAGGGATGCCAATTTACAAATTATATAGACAGAATCTTCTCTTGCACATGTATTATAGCCAGCCTTGATGCTATGCATTTTTTGCTTCAACTGATCACTGCATCTACTATGTCCACCAAAAACTAAAAAAAATGATAACCAGAATGTCCATGCTTCCTGCTGTCGCTTTTACAAAAATGGCAAAATAAATGGTTTGTATGTTGTAAGAATACATAGGAGGTGCCCAGCAATGTCCCTATCCTACATTTTTCTGGCTAATGTTAGAAGATGAATTTAGATCATGCTTTGTGAAGGTTGTTAGTACTATTATGTGAGACAGTAATTTATTCTTAAACATGCGGCTTCTTTTCTCAGAAATCTGAGACTCTTATGTCTGTGCGGTAAGTAATAACCTACTAATTGTCAGTCGGGCCCCTCCATTGTGACTGCTGCTGCTCCAGCTAGGTAACGGCATTGTGTTCCTGGCAGAAAGTGTTCTGTATCACTTTACTCTCATGGAAATCAAGGGCATGTTTGCTATTGAACTGTTCACTTTGGAGGGACTTTATAGCAGGTTTGCCTTTTGTCAGCAGAACCTTGGATTTCCAATCATCCATTTGACCTCTTTTTGTGGTTGATAAAAGGCTGCAAGGAGTTAGTTCACGTGTAACCGGAGCAGTTTCTGGTGTCTCTGATGGAACGAACACGGTGAAAGATGTAAAGTGTAGACGAGTTATTTAGATCTAGCTCCCCATTATATATTGTTATAGACTGGGGTTACATGGCGATCTTGGCTGTGACACCCGTCAAGCAACCAATAATCGTGTGGCAGTGCCGCCAGTGATCCTGTATTTTGTGCAGGCATCACCAATCATCGTGTGGTCTAAAAAGCGATCTGCTGCCCAGAAACAATGATTCTGTATCGGGAGGAGATCCCTTTTCCTCATACTGCCAATGAGATCGCTGCATGTAGACGCAGTGGTCTCCTTTACCGAGCGAGCAGCTGATGGTCAGGAATGGAAAAAATTCCTTCCTGACAATTGGCCATTCCATCGGCCCGTGTAAACTCGCCTTAGCACCTCTGTACAGATAGCCCAGGATCTACCACACTAGGTGATATCACAGATTATCTCTTCACGATCAAATGGATGAGGTGAGTATAATTATTATTATTTTTTAACAGATTAACCCCTGACAGCCCTCATAGGTCATCTCACTGATCGTGGCATCTTAGGGGTTCAATGACGGGGGGCAGCGCAATGGCCGTTCCTCATCATTAAGTCCCTACTCACAAAGAAACGCGCTTTGTGATGAAGAAGCAATTTTTGAGAACTTCGCTCATCTCTAGTTAAGGTCAATCAGGTGCGCTACAAAAAGCCGCAGTGTAGCCTAAATGTGGAATGTTTGCGTTCCAGCCTTGTTAATATGGAAATCCGGTATCTGATTATCTGTCACTAAGTAAACCACCTGAAAATGAGCTCTGTACACACCAGTATCGCAGTTTTACTACTGGACTAATTGCTGATTGCCGGCTTAATAGAGAAACAAGGGATGCTGGTAAATATTGCAGATTGCTGCATGCTGGACTTTATTATTCGTCTCAGGAAACAATTAAAAGGCTATATAACCTATTAAGTAAGCACCATGACAAATTACCTCCCACTTCTACTCCGCTATATAGCCCTGTAATAATTTCAAATGACGCTCGATAACTTTCTTCTAGAACTGACTGGAAACCTTTACTGTAACCTTCATGGTATACTCATTATGCCTTACTTAATAAATTAGGTGTTTTTAGAAAATCATTTGCCCGGTCTCATTGTAGGTTACTCCTGAGATAGGATCTCACAAATAGCACAGTATTGAAAGCTGGAGTAATGAGCTTATAAATAGACGCATAAATGCTGTTAAGCTGAGAAAAATGGGGTAAAATGGTCTAACGGATTTGTATTTATCTTGCAAGACAAAATGGAATAGCTTAATTTAGTATTTTATGACTGCTACTCTAACTTGTTTTTTACATGATATTTAGCTACAATGGCCACGTCTAGATTACTGTGCTTATAGGTGGCCCCGGGGAAAGGTTGCTTGCCGAAAGGAAAATTTGCAAGTGAACGGTGTATATTCACTTATAAATTATGGATATGTCATTGGAAAAGCTTAGCGCCATGGGAGTGAGAGGAGGACACCCAGGAGAGACTAGGAAAGGCTGACGAGGTTGCTTTATGTCATAAAGAATAAACTGCAATGTCCTGCTTTATTTTGTAAGGACAGGCAAACAGTTTAAAGCAACACATGACTTAAAGGGAACCTGTCATCACAAAATGCAGTGCAATCTGAAGGCAGCATGATATAGAGCAGAAGGAGCTGAGCAGATTGTTATGTAGTTTTATGGGAAAAGATTGAAAATTGTAATAGTAATTTTTTACATTACAGCTTCTTCTCTTTTTGAGTTCATTGTTTCACAGAGACCATCTTATCAGTTACTGGCACCTCTCTCTGTATACACACGAAAAGGCCTCTTTGCACTTCCTGATATTCAGGCAGATTATAGCTAACGAGTGTACAATCACTCGTTAGCAATAATCCGCCCGAAACACTCATTCATCAGTTAATAGATCTTTTGATCGGTGCGGTAACCTAAATTGTCCTTTGTGGGCAGGTGATCGTACCATCTAAACATCACTCTGCTGTCGGCAAACAATGATTCTGTATGGGGACAAGCAATGGACATTAGAGACTACTCCTTCCTATACTGTTGAGGAGATCGCTGCATGTAAATGCAGTGGTCTCCTTCACTGATGAGCAGGCGATTGTCGGGAAGTAACGCTTCCCTCCCGACAATCGTCCGCTTCATTATGGAGTGCTGTCAATCACTGATATGACAAATGAAGTCAGAGAGTAGACCTCTGTGTACAAATGAAGTCAGAGAGTAGACCTAAATGTAGATTTAGAGGCCGGTCTTGGTCCCTCCTGGTTTCAGCCACCTAAGTTATGTAGAGGCACCGGCCTCTACATAACTTAGACAGGCTTTACACTTGTCTAAATCTAAGCCATCTCCCTTGCTGGTGTAGATTTAGACAATTTTCTACGCCTAAAACAGGTGTACAAAATGATACATGGGCCCTTTTCCCTGCCCACACCACATACCTTTTTTTTTTTTAGACCTGGCTTGAGAGGCGGAAAAGGAAAAAAGTCTCAGATCATGGTCAAATAACCTTTAAGTGGTGTATATATTTGTTAATAACCCCTATGAGTTTTGCTGAATCTTTTTCCAGAAACCTATATATCAGTCTGCTCAGTTCCTTCTGCTCTATAACTTGCTGAAGATTGTACTGCATTTCCTTGTGACAGCTTTAAGGTATGATCTACTTGAAGAACAGCATCTAAATTGCCAGATAGTCTGTGCCTACAGGGACCTGAGGTATAAATTAGGCACTGTTAACTAATGTAAGGAACAATTCTTGTCTGAAAGAGTGACGCTTTATAGAAATAGTTTGAACATGCTATAAAATAGTTAAAATCATAGTTAAACCACACTACAGTTCAAGAAATAAAATGACTTGATAAAAAATAAAATAAAATCTTGCTCCAGATCCGTCAATTTCCGGGCTCCTCTTCTGTCATCCAAGATGGTCCACACCACTTCTCAGACTACTTGATGCACACTGTGCATTGGGTAGCCCAAGACACTTCCTGCTGGCCTTGGGTTGGCCAGCTCACATGAACAGTGCTGGACAAGTAGAAAACAAATGTACATGAAGATATATTAAAGGGTTACTGTTAAGGATGGTAGTGTCAACTGAGGCTCACCTGAGTCAGAGGACACCCGAGCTGGAAGTATGGAGTCCAGTGGCAAAGGCCCGCAGAAGCAGGAGGCAGGTAGCGTGGTCGATCAGTCCGGGTCGGCAGCAGAGAGGGCAGCGAGGTAACAGCAGGAGTAGACGGAGGCGTGGTCGGTGGTAAGCAGTGAGTCAATGCAGGCAGCAAATCAGCGAGGTCAAACGGTCCGGGTTGGCAACGAGGGTAAAACAGCAATAGTGGTGGAGGAGCAGAGAGGAAGCTTGCTACAGGCTTGGAGGCACAATAACCAGCAAAGGGCTGGGTTCAAGGGCTGGGTTTTATAGGGAAGTAGCAGGTGCAAGAGATTGGAATAATCAGCAGGTCAAGGCAAGGACAAGAGAGGTAGTTAGAAGTTAGCAGTTAGCAAGAGAATAGTCCAAGGAGAGACGGTAGCCTGGTGGGTAGAGCTACCGCCTGGGACATGACTGGCCACGGGTTCGAGTCCTGACAGTTACTGAGTTTGTATATAGCTGATGAAAGTTTTGATCTGCAGGGGTTTTAGTGTGGAGATCCACCCCCCTCAATGGTCCATAGAATAACGAGAGAGAAGGACTAGCATAGTGCGCTCTCTCTCTCTCTTTACTGCAGAAGACGGGCTCCATATAAGTCTATTGGCCTCTGTTCCGTTCTCTACAGCAAGGTGACTGCGCTATGCGAGGGCTCTCTCATCTTGTTCTAGTGATCAGCAGATTCTCAGCACTCAGACCCCCACTGATCAAAACTTTATGAAATACATTTAAAACCATGTCTTATTAAAAGGGTAAAATTCACTGTAAACGGTTAAACTTTCTCTAGTTTTGTGTAATTAGATATTTTTTTCTTCAGGTTTCTTCACATTCCCTTGCCAAGTTCAGCTCTGTTACATTTGTATTGGGTCCTCCAACTCGATAGACATGCTTTCAGTGTACAGTTTTTGCCATGTGGCGCACAACCTCTATGCCTATGGGCACCCTAAAGGCTGTCTAATTAGTTTCTATATAAAACACGCAGTATATATTTATACTCTACAAAGAAAAGTCTTGAGCTGTAGATGTACTGTACATGCTTTCTTTTTTAATACCAGTCCTCATTTTATTGCAAATTCTCTATTTACTCGTCTGACCCTCCTCTTGTTTTAATCTATGGAAAACACATTTTTGTTCACAAAAAGGCTTTTGTTTAATTGCAATCAGATCACTCCGGGGAATTTGTATGTCTTGCGATAATCATCTTTAATGGGGAATTGAAAATACTGTGATAAGCCTTATTTTTCATCAGTCTCCGAGGGAAAGATTATTACTTGTCAGCCAATCCCTACTGTGCCCTCCAAAGTTGTGTATTTATGTAAAATAAATTGATATATATTTAAACTCACAAGTCTTTAACTTTTGAGCCTTTACATTTACAAGTCTCAATTATAAGGAAACTAGAATTTATTTTTAAGGAAAGAATTGTATTGTTGCTAAATGTATATCTCAGTTGAGCAATCCTACATACAGTGATCCCTTATTTTACATATTTTACAATATTAATCCCAGATATTGTATAGTGAAACTATAACTGGTAAAGTGCTAATGAGTTTCCAGGATGGGAAAACTTGTTTTCTTTCTTTCCTTCCTTCTTTCCTTCCATCCTTCCATCCTTCCTTCCTTCCTTCCATCCTTCCTTTCATCCATCCATCCATCCTTCCTTCCATCCTTCCTTATTTCCTTTCCATTCTCTTCCTTTTCTTCATACCTTCCTTCCTTTCCTTCTTTCTTTCTTTCTTTCATTCTTTCTTTTTTTTTTTCTTTCTTTCTTTCTTTCTTTCATTCTTTCTTTTTTTTTCTTTCTTTCATTCTTTCTTTTTTCTTTTTTTCTTTCTTTCTTTCTTTCTTTCATTCTTTCTTTTTTTTTCTTTCTTCATTCTTTCTTTTTTTTCTTTCTTTCTTCTTTCATTCTTTCTTTTTTTTCTTTCTTTCTTTCTTTCTTTCTTTCATTCTTTCTTTTTTTTCTTTCTTTCTTTCTTTCTTTCTTTCTTTCCTTCCTTCCTTCCTTCCTTCCTTCCTTCCTTCCTTCCTTCATTTCCTTTTCCTTACTTTCTTTTTAGATCTATCTATCTATCTATCTATCTATCGTGAGAGGTAGCTTTCTTTCCGGGGATCATCCTCACAAATACCTTCGTAGACAACAGGTTTTCATGTCCCAACTCGTGCTTTATTGCGACACAAGCACAAATGATACAAAACAAAGTGAAAGCCTGCCCGACTGGGCTTCACCTAAACGCAGTATATCCCTGACTCACCTAAGTCACCGTTCACACACACGTGAACCCATGCGGCTTTCCCACCCTAATGTCCATCAGCCTCCTGGCTGTTACCACACTGGTGTCTTTTGGGGGAGGCCCTGTCATCAAGGGGAAGTCTCGTTAACATCGGGCCACCCCCTTTGCTGCTCAGTGATGCAGATTTTTTTATTAATTTGATTTGCGCAAATTGATTTGCTTATCTCTACTTGTGGACTTACTGATTAATAGACACAGAAGTCATTATATGATGTAGGTTTGTTAGCCCATGAAAAGTATTACAATGCGAAAAATAGGACATTTCATATGAAGCATTATTACTGTATGAATTCAATGCAAATATAGTTATTTTATTATGTACATTACATTCTCATCTCTGGTAGAGCTCCCTGCTATTCGTCTGTCTGGTCAACCATTTGGTGGTGGACTAACATGCTCAGTAGCTTCCATGCTCTGTTAACCTCTCCTCAGGGCTGGCATAGGGACCTCACAGAGAAGCAGGTGAAGTGGTCCAGACATTTTTCATTTCTACTAAATTAATAGAAATAGATCTGTCAAAGTAAATTGTGGGCGCATTACATACTGTTATGACCAGCAGGTGAGAAACCATTGCCCCACGTGACCAACTCCCTCTAAAGGGCGATGTCTAAGCACACACCTAATTCTTCACACGATACCTCCAATGGTGAGGAGAGACTTTCCCGAGGTATGTATCAGGTGCTACCTCAGAGGGGCATTGGAACATGAGGGAATCGGGACTAATGTGTGATCCCACTGGACTGACCTCCAGATGACACAATACACCCAGTGGATGCTGGGAGGCCACAGGCTGATCAGACGGAAGCGTAGTCAGGGTACAAAGTCA
Source organism: Bufo gargarizans (assembly GCF_014858855.1). NCBI lineage: Eukaryota > Metazoa > Chordata > Amphibia > Anura > Bufonidae > Bufo > Bufo gargarizans. Next base: position 80,284,702 of record NC_058088.1, on the reverse strand, counting down.
GAAGTCAGGGCAGGCAGCAATCAGCTGGGGAAGATGGGAGGAATTCGCATGCTGCCTCACATAAGGAAGAGAGACACGCCTGTACACACCCTAAATACACACAAGGAACTCAGAGCCAGGAGGGAGATGCTCATGGCAGGAGTGCAGACCACAGCTAAGAACCCCACTGCCCACGCCTGTCAACATGGCGTGTAGCAGCAGGGAGGAGTGAGGGAGCCCCGCGCCCGTACCGCTGTGTAGGGACAGAATCGCAGGCACGGGAAGCCGGGTTTTCCCATACCATATGTATCTCAGTGGCTAAATGCGAGGGATTATTTTCTGTGTGGGGGTGGAAGGGGTTAACGAGCTTATTGAAATGCATCATGGGAGATACAGATGCTTGATGAATTGCTGACAGAAAGGGACGGAAGTCCTGCTAATAAACAAGATCCGCGAAGAATAGGACATATTATATTTTTTGGGCGGGGCTATGGAATGGAGCAATGGATGCGGACAGTACACGGAGTGCTGTCCGCATCTTTTGCGGCCCCATTGAAGTGAATGGGTCCGCATCTGAGCCGCAAAAACTGCGGTTCAGATGCAGACCAATACAACGGTCATGTGCATGAGGCCTAAAAAAGAGAGCTTTAAATTTGTGGGATAACCCCTTTCACTATGATTGTTCCTATCGTACATACATAAGAAGGTAATTGCTATTATTCACAGTATTGAAAAATGCAAATGTAAAAAGGTGTCTTCTGAAATGGTGGCATTTTGTCATGATTGTAATGATGATAATGGCCTTCAGATAGCTCTCCTCCAGTAGGAAGGAAATGTTGTCTCTAGTGCCACCCATAGGTGTCTACCCTGAAAGTCAATGCTCGGCCCTTTATAGAGCCTTGAAACTCGACTAGGCTTATCAGTCAGCCAGAGACATTTATAGAGGGACCGTTTACTTCCTTTGTTTCTCAGGCAGCTTTGCCCTAAACATTTGCTACCAGTTGAATCTCTGTAAGAAGAATCAATACCTTCTAAGCGCCCATCAGATACTCGTAGTGATTATTAAAACCTTCTGTTCATCAGGTGTTTTAAAGATATAAATGGACCTTTAGACATAAAACAGATCTTAATAGTCTCTTCATATGGAAGTTTACTATACGTGGAAAATCGGCATTCACTGATTTTGTATAGCTAGGATACTACATACATTGTATCATTGCATTTTCCATTACGGTATTTAGCTGCATAGGTTGAAAAGACATAGGTCCATCAAGTTCAACTTTCTGAGATCAATTATACAACAATATCTGTTAGATTAATTATAACCCTCAATGCTGTTTGCTATTAGATAAGCATCTAGCCCTTTCTTAAATGCAGACACAGTAGCTGCCATTACTCCCTCCTGGGCTAGGGAATTCCACAATTTGTATCAAAACAGCTAGTATGGACCGAGCACTCAAATCCAGATTACCAGATAAAATAACATAAAACATATAAAACATATAAGGATATAAGGTATATAAAATTCCAACAAGAAATCAGAGGTAGTTACTGCTAATTCAAACAATCAAGCTGATATTATTGCAGACGCATACAGGTGTATACAGGTATATATAAAATGGCGTATATAAATGGCTAACATATAGTATCTTGTTCTAAGTAAAATGTCTTGCTCTGGATAAAATGTATTTAGTGCACTCAATACCGCAGGATCCTCAATGGCATATATCGTCCCCCTTATATATCGTCACCCGTTTGTGAGAGCTAAACCACAGTATGTGCAAATGTATTGGCATAAGTGTTAGTTCTGTAACACAGCGTGGTACGGCATAGAGCCCAGCTCTCTGTGGCATCCCACTGGGCCTGGACTGCCAATACCACGATTACCTCTCCAGACAACTTTCGTATTCGTTTCTTTTCCCAGTAAGCGGAGCAGGTTAAAGTGTATCCGTGTCCTTAACAATCGTAGGACCTGTGGTGTATCACTGCCGAAGGGCGGGTCCTTCCAAATGGAATGTTCGTTTGGCTAGCCAACAAAGTCCAGTAGAGGATTAAACTTCATAAAAAAGTCCTTCTTGGGTGGGCAGATATCAACCATACGCGTTTCGGGACCTATTCTTGGCCCCTTCCTCAGTGATGACCTGCCTTAATGATTATCCCTCCTTTTTACATTAAATTTGGGCTATTTTAAAACCCGCAATATGTGTTGATCTCAAAACCTGAAATGGAATATGTCTGCCATCTTGTATTCCTACTTTATACATTAAAATCCACTTGCAAATTAATAAATTAAAAGAAACCATATATATTTATGTATATTATACATTGGGTCATAAAAATCTCCAAAAATACATTAAAAAACGCATGTGCGTTTTTGGTGCGTTTTTTCTGCAAATTGCGTTTTCTGTCTCAATGTTGCTTAAATAACCTCAATATGGTTCTCTATGAACAGTTTTCCAACCCTCACAAAGGAACTTGGGTTACAAATTGAAATGTCACCTCTTGTATTGCGAATCCAAAGACTGCTAGACTTTGGACTGCTAGAACTGTAAAGAATTATTTCCTGCATTGATGTCTAAATCATCTTTCCTCCACACATAATGAATGTCCCTGGTCCTTTATAAAAGTCCTTGGTATGAATAAATCATGCCCTAGTTCATTGTACTGATCATACATGTATTTATACACTTAAATGAAATCGGCTCTAAGGCTTCTTCATTCCAAGCTGAACAAGCCCAATTTCTTGATCCTCAGAGATCTCCCATCCCATTTAATAATCTGGTTGCACTTTTCTGAATCTTCTATATCTGTCCTATATTCTTTATAGGATGTGGAGCCCAAAACTGAATTCCATAATGAAAATGAGGCAAAGGATTTTTAAAAGGGTTAATATTACATTGGGATCACAGGTTTCTATCTCGCTTTAAAATCATGTTTGCTTTTGCAGCTTGCTGCCTGTCATTGGGTACTGCTACTTAGCATACTTGTAACCAGCATACACAAGCCCTATTATTGTTCTGTTGTCCACAGTTTTATTCCATTTATTATGTATGCAGCCATATGATTAGTATGAGTATGTACCATTTATAAAACAGTTTTCTATCCCATAACCAGTTCTTTACCCATGCGCATACATTGTCCTCTAGTCTCTGCTTTCAAAGCTTTAGCACAAGACTCTTGTGTGGTTCTATATGAAATGCTATTGCCCAAAATCCAGATCTATCACATCTGCTGCATGAACAACATCCAGATTTGCACTAACCTCCTTATTGAAACCCAGCATGTAGGATTGGCACCATCTGTTTTGCATTAATCTATGCTAGTTATTACTTATTCATTTACCGATATATACTTTTGCTGCTCATCTCTAGAATACCTTCAAAAATTTACCCACCACAGATGTCACACTCACCAGATTGTAGTTAGATGGTTGTATTGTCTTATCTTTCTTTAATATTGGTACCAAATCAGCCATCCTCCAGTCCAGTAGCACTGATCCTGTTACAAGAGATTCCAAGAAGATGAACGTAGAATAGTCTATCAGTTACTGAGCTCAATTTCCTAAGTATCCATGGATGTATGCCATGTGGACCAGGGCCTTTATCAATATTTAATTTGCTCAGGTGTACCTCTACTTCTTCTTCAGTTAAGACAATGATATTTGACAGAGACCATTGTTTACTACACCTCTGAATATCTGGCACTGGCAGCTTGCTGGTGAACACATATGAAAAGTAAAAGTTTGATAACTCTGTCATGCCCTGCTCAGATTATGTGCGGAGGTCTGCCAGGTAAGCAGCACGTGTGTAGTTTTTTGTTTTGGAACTGAGCTGTATCCGCCTCCCTTCAGGTGCTCTGGGTGGGGTCGTTTGTAGGAGTTTAAATCACGCCTCTTCCCAGTGTTCCGTGCGGGTTATAGCTTCAATCTTGCTCTGTGGAAAGAAGGAAGGAAGGATTTGCTATTTCTGCTCTGTGACAAGATAAGTTGGTTTTGTTTTTCTTTTGTGTGTTCTGTCTAGGCTGTTAGGGAGACGCCTGCCTCCTCAAGGTCCTGAGGAAGCAGGCTGTCTCTTTTCCCCTGTCACCATCTTAGGGATTTTAGGGTATCTTCAGCCTTAGGCACGGTGGCACGTTATTCCCACCTTCAGGGTCGGAACGTGGGCACAGTAGTCTAGGGAGAGCTGGTAGGGATTTGTAAGGAGGTGACCTTTTCTCCCCAGCTTCTGGCCTAGACACTTGTTTGTGGTTTTCTGTGGTATCTTGTATCCTGTCCTGCGTGACAAACTTTGTTTCTCTTTTGTACTCATTGTCTCTTTTGTCATCTTTTAGAGGGACCGTATCATTACAGTATTTCTTTTTGGTGTGTATGTGTGTATATCTATATCTATATCTATCTATCTATATATATATATATATATATATATATATATATACAGGTGAAACTCGAAAAATTAGAATATCATGCAAAAGTCCATTTATTTCAGTAATGCAGATTCTAGGCTCAAAGTGTTACACTCTAGTCAGCTAATTAATCCATACCTCCTGAGCAATGGGTACCTCAAAATTGAGACTTTTGAGTTTCATAAGCTGTAAGCCATAATTATCCAAATTAAAACAAATAAAGGCTTGAAATATCTCGCTTTCAATTGCTTTTCTATCTCATATATTAGTTTCACCTTTTAAGTTGCATCACTGAAATAAATGAACTTTGCACGATATTCTAATTTTTCGAGTTTCACCTGTGTGTGTGTGTGTGTGTGTGTATGTGTGTATATATATATATATATATATATACACCCTTCTTCTTTGTCTAGTTATCACCTCATATCACTTCTCCCATATGCCTCAAAGGTACTTAAACATGTTCACCTTGAACTGTCCTCTCACCGCTATTCCTGCTCCACTCTTTGACCAGGTACAAACTGGCTTCCGACCCCACCACTTAACTGAAATTGCCCTTACGAAAGTCACCAACAACCTGCCTGTCACGGCCATGGCCATGACCGTGACTCCTGAACCGCTTGCTGTTGCCTGCGGTTTTGGTTGCTCGTTCAATCACAGGTGAGGGCCGCTAGTTTGTTGCCTCACTTGTGGTTGCCGCTGGCAACATTTGGTATGTGGCAGTAGAGCAGCTGGAGCTGGTTGTTAGGCTGCTCGCTGTCATAGCAGGCGGTTGTCTCTGGCAACTTGTGTGATTGGTGTGCACTTCCCATGTTAGGTGTGCACGGGGTTGTTTGTGTGTTCACTTCCCCTTTAAGTTGCTGTCTTCCCTTCCCTGGTGTTTGAAGGGTTAATTCCCTTCTGTGTGTGTGAACACTGGGTGTGTTTGTTGGGTGTGGCTACTTGGGCCTATAAAGCCTCAGTGTTTAGCACGTGTCTGAGGGGTACTTCAGCCATGGCTAGCTGGAGTAGCCTCCTGTCTTATTTCACCTGCCAGTGGGGGCCACCCTTGTGGTCATAAGTTTAAGTTTGTGTGATGTTCAGTTTATGTTTTCCTTTATTATTCTTTGCAGCTATGTATCTGGGTTCCTGTGTGTGGATATGTGTGTGTGCTGAGTTCTATTTGTATTGTTGTGGACTTCAGCTTGCCTGCACACGGATCCAGTCAGCAAGGCTTTGGCAGGTGGCTGGAACTAGTGCAGCACCTGCCATATCCATAGGCCTGTTTCTGTTCCCCTTTTTCCTGCAGCTTGGCCAGTGAGACTCCAGTTCCTCCATGTCCAGAAGGAACAGGTCGTCTTACCCTTCACTCCTAGTTCAGGGACCGGCGGAGGGTGGGTAGGGATCCGAGGTTTCTGAGCATGGGCCCTCCTACCTTCAAGGTCGGCCAATGCAGCTAGGAGTTAGGGACGGATTAGGGATGCGTTAGGAGGTGACCTGCTCCCTAATTCTCTCGTCCTGGCCGAGCAGTGGTTTACATCTTCTGGCATCGCACGGCTGAGGATTTTCCCCATCCGCAGCCGTGACACTGCCAAAGCCAAACAACATTACTCTGTCCTCCTCCTCTTTGACCTGTCCTCTGCCTTTGACACCCTCGACAACTCCCTTTTATTACAAACTCTCTCATCTCATGGCGACACAGATTTTACCCTCTCCTGAATCACATAATACCTCACAGACCGAACATTTAGAGTGTCTCACTCTCACACCGCCGCTTTGTTACATTCATTCTCTGTTGGTGTCGTTCAAGGCTCTTTCGTAGGACCCCTTGCTCTTCTCAATCTACACCTTTGGGCTGGGACACCTCATAGAGTCCAATGGATTTCAGTATTACTTTTATGCAGATGACTCGCAAAGTTACCTCTCTGGTCCAGATATCACCATGTACTATCCAGAATCCCACAATGCCTTTCTTCTATTTCCTTCTCCTCCTCTCACTTTCTAAAATTCAACATGGATAAAACAGAATTTATAATCTTTCCCCCATCTTACTCATCCCCCCCAACCGACCTATTTATCACGATTAATGCCTGCACACACTCCCTGGGCAACCAAATCCGCTGCCTTGGGGGTAACCTCTTCATCTCCTCCTGCGTTCTTCTCACATACCCTGTATATTGTGGGCCCTCGCTCTTTCTGTACTAGTTTGTAACTTGTCTTGTTCATTCTTATTGCATTTGTTTAGTATTATTGATGTGTAATGAATGGGCTTTAATAATAATAAAAATTAATAACACAAGTCTTGGGGATTTATTTTAATGTCATCAGTAGAGATGAGCGAAATTTTGAAAAGTTCGATTCGGCTACTTCGCTGAATTTTACAAAAAAATATGCTTTGTGATGAATTACTTCGTCATGAAGTGCATTTCTTTGTAAGTAGTGGGTGCAGTGACAGGCGATTGACCTGGCGGCTCCTTATCTCTGCTCTCTGACATTTTAAACACCCGTTATACCTGAGTTCTTATCTTACTGATAAGAATGTGGCTTAAATAAGTTTATTTATGACCTCTTAGTAGTTTAGAGATAAGGGTTATTAGATGACCGGCACAAAGTGAAAGTAAAAGTAACAGCTAGAAAAACTGTTAAACCAGAATGGATCAATATTTTTTAATAAAGGCAAATTGAAAATATGGTTTTTAGCCAAAAATGAGTGAAATGCAATCATAAACAAATATTGCCTCAGAAAGTGTATGGAGCCTGATCCCAATCTATAAGATTGTTTTCTTCACTTAGTTGACCTAAATTAACTTTTCTAAAATTAACTTTTCTAAAACCCCTTCTGTGGTTTATCGAATATTATATGGAAACTCATCATCCTATGTAACCATACCTGCAGATCTGATATTGTATCTGGTCACAACCAGCATCTTCAATGTCCCAATTAATATTGGGTGGTTAAAATCCCTCATAGTAAGGACTCCCTTTTTTCTTGCTGCCTTTCCTATTTGTTGCAGTATTTCATCATTGGCCTGTTCAGCTATATTAGGTGGTTTATAACAAATTCCAGTTATTGGTTTACCGTTATCACCTGCTCTGTGGCTTTTAACCCATAACGACTCTACACTGTTAAAGCCTGCTAATACTGTCATTTAGCACTGGTCTTAAGTTGGATTTTTCAAACAGACAAACCCTCACCCTCTTTTATCTTTTCTGTCCCTTCTAAATTCAGTATAACTCTCCACATTTGTTACCCAGTCATGGCTTTCGTCCATTCTGATTCCTGTTGTGCCCACACCATAATCCAGGCTCGTCATTAAAATTTCCAATTTATCCATTTTATTTGCTAGTCTCCTTGCATTCACCAGCAGTAATTTGATGTTACCAACAGCATTTTTTTTTTTTGGGGTGTACACTTAAAGCATTACTCCTTACTTTCCTCATTAACCCCAGCCCTCACTAAATCCTCACTGTCCCCATCTATATCCAACTCTCTTCTATTGGTATGAACCCTCCCTCCCCCAAAAGCCTAGTTTAAAAGCTCCTCCAGTCTTCTAACTATACTTTCCAGCAGCACAGCAACCACCTTCTCATTAAGGGGCAGCTCAGTTCTACTGTAGAGTCTGTAGCTAACAGTTCTCCATGGAACCGAACCCTTCCTTCCTCCACCAGCTTCTGAGCCACTTATTTAATACCCTAAGCTTCTGCAGTCTCTTTAGTGACACTCATGGCACTGGTTGCATTTCTGAAAACACTGCCTTGGAGGTCCTGGGGTGTCTCACTTCAGCAAATTATGTAGAAAAAGTTTATACAAGGCACTTACTAATGTATTGTGATTCTCCATATTTCTTCCTTTGCTGGCTGGATTTATTTTTCCATCACATTATACACTGCTTGCTTCCATGTTTATGACCCCCTTTAAATCCACCATTGTTGGCCATGCTTGCACATTATAGGAAAAAGCAAGGGCCTGTCTCGTAGTCAGGTCTGTGGGAGTGGGTGTAGGTCAGTGGTTTTTACTATAGCATGCAAGCATTGCCACCGATGCTGGATTGCAGGGTGGTTGTAACCATGGAAATGAGCAGTGTATAATGTGATGGGAAAATGAATCTAGCCTGCAAAGAAGGCAATATGGACAATCACATTACATTAGTTAAGTGCCTTGCATTAACTTCCTCTACATAATAAATGCCATTTGCTGAAGTGAGACAACCCCTTTAAGCCTCTTTCCTAGATCTCTAAAATAATTTTAAGGATCTTTCACCTCCCACTAACTTTGTCATTGGTATCAGTGTGCACTATGAGAGCTGAGTCTTCTCTAGCCCCACCTAAACATCTTTCCATCTGATCCGCAGTATGCCAAACCCGGGAACCCGGAAGACAACGCACTGTTAGGCATTCACAGCTGTGGTGGCGGCACATGCCCTTGGCTGTCCATCTAATAATATAGTCCACTTCCACCAGCATCTGTCTGACTTCTGCTGCACTACCCACCCCTACCCTTCCTACAGAAGTCAAAGTCTACTGCAGTGATGCTGGCCCTGGACTTGCATCCCTAATATCAGCCAAACAGTCCTATTTACTAGGTTGTGCCAGCTCAGGACAACCCACCTTGGCACTTTTTCCTTTTCTCCTGTTACCCAGCTTCTGACCTCCAGAGCCTGATCCTGCCCTCTTCCGCCCACCTCCATTTCACTGTTCCCTGTTAGTGTCTGTGCAGTGATTTCTAAACCTCCCCCCAGGTTTGCAATGGTTCTAAGTGTTGCACGTTGCACATTTAGATCCAAAATCTGGTTTCCAAATATGCAATGCACCTGCATCTAGTGCATATATGTTCACCCTCACTGTTCAAGGCATGATACATTGCACAGGCAGTAAGAAGAACAGTAACAAAAAAATACTAAATTAATATGAAGTTAAATTTAAAACCTTTAATAGTGGAACTTGCTAGAATTAATGCCAACAATTCACAAGGAAAATGTACCAAACTTTGGTCCCTATGTCCTTGTGTTATATTATGCAGTATCTTACACATTACTGTGCTCTTGTAAACTTTGCTGCACTCAGCAAACCTCAGTTGCACTCAGACATGCAATGTGATTCTTTGTTTTTAATGTTCTTTTTATTGAAAAACAAGAGGTAAACAGTTTTATTACAAATGCATATTAAAGAAAAGCAATATTAAGAAGATCTGTTGCAACAGTACCCTCAACAGTAGCAGAAGGTTAATATAGCTAGCTAAAGCAAGTTTATATAAACATAAAGCAACAAGTTTCTCAAATAATGCAATAAATCGCGGCTCATGGGCACAGGAAGAAGACATAACAGAACTTATGAGGAGGGAGGAATTGAGGTACAGGAAAGGACCTGATAATGAGTAGTAAACTACTTAAGACATAAAGGTTGAGAGATATTTGATGTAGCAAGAAAAAGTGAGAGGATGGTGTGATGTTAAGTAATTAGTTTGAAACCAATGTGAGATATGTATCTGTGATCCTAAATGATCTATGGAGCTCATGTGTTTTGGAATTTTGACTGCCTATGGTAAGAGAGTGCAGCCTGCTCCTCAATAAGAAACAGTTTATCTACTTTCCTTAACCCCTGAGTAATGGAGGGACATTGAGTGGATTTCCATAGAGGTGGAATAACGAGATTTGTTCCCGCTAAAAAGGACAAAAGAATACAGTGTGGTGTATTTGGTAAGTCAGTAGACAGATTAATAAAGATAATAAATAAAGGAGGGCATGTGGAGAGAGAGAGACAGAGCATATTTTGTTGGACATCTATTCTGAGCTCAGCTGGGAGTAACCTTCTACTGCTGCTATGCCAAGCAGTGATTGTGAGACATCTGAGGTGGTGGTGGCGAGTTCCCGAGACCTCTATGCTACTATTGGAAAAGATGTTTCCAGAGATACCTTTTGCTTTTTTTGACAGTGTAAACAGGAGCATCGGACCTGCTCCTAATCTCTTAGTGCTCTGTTTCTTCCATAGTTGATCACTGCCCAATTAATCATTGTGAGAAATATGGATTATTATTTCATGTCAGCCATGTTCCCACACCAGCCATCAGCTGTCAGATAGCAGAGGTAGTGAACTCCACAGGAGGGCCCTGCTTCAAATCCCCAGCCATATGGCAGAGAACCTCTTGCAGGCCACCTTTGTTTACAATTTCACACCCCATTCAGACACCATGAATACGGCAGGAAAACATCCCTGCAGGGGGTCTAAGCCATTCCCCAGTTCAATCAAATCTATCAGCCATCACAGGTACAAACCGGATAAATATTTGTGTCTCGGTGGCCACGATGAACATGTCCATGGTATTAGTGTGGTGGTAGGAGGCCAGGGAGGGGAGATATACATACCTCCCCACAGAACCCAAATAACGGTACCATGCTTGGACTCTACTGGTAGCCGGTACCCAGGCGGATGTGTTGGTCCCAGAACTATCTCCCTGTGACGTTCTGGTCTGGAGCTATGAACCCTAAAGGGTTTTGTGGGTCATTTAATGCCAGCCCAGAAGAGGGGGAGTGGAACCTTCCCAGAGGAGGGAAGAGGAGGGGCCAGCTACAGTTTAAAAAGCTTGTGCCAGCAAGCAGGCGTGTCTTTTCTCTGAAGGAGGGTCACATCGTGCCATGTGTTTAGAGGGACCTGCAACCATCTGACATCACTGCCCTCCATGTGAATACAACAAAGGACTAATCAAAACCCAAAGGAACATTCATTTACCTGGTAACTGACTTGTGCTCTATGTAATCCTGTTTGTACCATATTACCTGTATTTGTAACCTCAGACCACTATATATATTCTTTGTGTATATTGTGTTATCTAGTGTGTCCTTAAGGCGATTAAATATATAATTTAATCTTGTGCTGTCTTGTATCTCGATCACGAATCCCCACGTCCATGTTTCGGCCTAGTTATAAGCTACCGCGGGTTGGTTTCTCACCCTATATAATCCCGTTAGTGGACCGGGCTTATATCAAACGAGAAGCTGGTGGGACTATACCCGGGCTGAGAAAGCGCTGTTTCACTGTGGCAGTGAAAATGCTCTCTCAGCTTGTTGCCTCTCTGTGCCTGCGTGGACAAAAGGTGTCTGTGTAAACTGTACCAAGCTGACCTTACATGCTCTTCCGGGAGGGCATAACATCACGTCTTGGTAACCAGTGACCATACCGCGTCTCGTGAACTTGACATAGTTGACGTCAAGTGGGCACGAGGGGTTGTATCCCTCACAATCATATATAGAAATGGATCGTTACCATTTATGAGTTGTAACTGGAGTAACATACCTGCAAGGCACTATTTATAGGATATTTCCTGGACTATGATGCAGGAGAAAACATCATGAGAATTGCTATAAAGTTGCAAAACTGCCATATCGGATAGATTTATTCCCAGCTCTCCGTCCCATAATGGGAGAAAGGAACGTTTGACTTGTGTGCTTTCAATAAAGAGAAATTGGTATTGTTTAGAAAGAATCTTACCGGGAGGGAGGGATTGATCCATAAAAAACTCAAAAGCAGTTAATGGTCTGGTTGGTAATCTGTTAGGGTTGGTTAATAGTTGGCGGTTTATTACAAAAAATTTAAGTTGTGAGGGGTAAGGAGAGCATTCAAACGTGATAAAGGTAACAATGTACCATCCTCTATGAGAAGATCTAGCGAGCTTGACAGAGTATGTAGAAAATCTGAGATGTGGAAGTGGAGTAGGGGTCTGTCGTAAAAACCCAGAATGATCCAACCATAATTTAAATGCCGAACAAGTTAAGGGAAAGTTTACATCACCATTATTTTTTTGTTCTGATCTGTCAGAAGAGAAAAAAAAAAAAAAGTAGGATCCTGTAAAAAAACAAACAACTGTTATGAACATTTGACATCCGTTTGAGCCATTTCCATCCGAGATCTTTTATTATTTTTTTTGATGGAAAAAAGTACTGCATGCATAACAGGATCCTGTTTCTTCTGTCCTTCTGATGGATCAGAAGAAGGAAAAAATAATGGTGATGTGAACTCACCGTTAGTCATCTTTAAAAGTAAAACCCTGAAGTTTATCAGATGAGAATAATAGTGTGGTTCTAAGAGGTATCATGGCTAAGTATTCCTCAAAAGATATCCAGATCTTGTGCTTAGGGTTGCAGATCCAATCTATAACTCTGGATAGGACAGCTGCTGCATAGTATTTATATGGATCCGGGGTTTCCACCCCTCCTAATGTTTTGAGTAGAAAGAGAGTGGAAAATGGAGTTTCGGATATTTACCATTCCAAATATATGGAAAAAACATGGGGAAAACATCCTGAAAAAAAACATTGCAGAACACGTATTGGTAACATTTGAAACAAATAGTTACATTTAGATGAAGGATGAAGCCTTTTATTAAGTTTTTGTGACCTATGCAGAAGATAAATGGGGCAAACCAAGTTTCGATAATAGACTTGGAGGACTGGAGGAGAGGAAAATAATTTCAGGAGTTCTGGCCAATTAGAACACAATTTGATGCCAAAGTAAGTTGTAGCATTATAGGGCCATTTAAAGGGAAATCAGGATTTTAGTGTGAGGAGCATGGTCTGTGGCAAATTGATACCTGAAGCCTCGGATTTGTCTAGGTTTACATTGTGGTTCTCTTCATCATAACTGCAAGAACAGAACGCCAACTGCACAGTTTTCAGAAAAGGAAAGTTAAAGTGTTCTGTTTGTGTTTGAAAAAAGCTAAATGGAAAGTATTTATGATATTCTAATTCTTAGGAACACTTGAGCACAGGAAGTATTTTCGGACTGGAGTTTTTGACGTACGTTTCTTTCCTATTTTTTTCCTGCCAATGAATATTTTTAAACATTTCATTATGTTGATTTTAATCAGAGTGTAAAATGTTTAATATTTGATCAGACAATTTCTTGACACAGTTTCAGATCAACCGCGCTTCCGTTCTGCTCAGAATCTTTTCCCATTTAATCATAAGTAGGCTAATAGTGGGACAGATGAAGAGAGATTATTTTTTAATGTCCTCCAGACTACATACAAAAATGAATTTCATATGAATACAACTTGAAGGTTCGTTCAGTGGCACTCTGTTAAAGGGAAATGTCACCATTTTAGGAGAAATATGTAACAATCTCAAAATTATTTATTTTATCCTTAATATATATATATATATATATATTATTTTTTTATATGGGATATTAGAAAAAAATGAATAACAGTGAAAGGCAATGGTTATAAAGGATAACGTGGCAAAAGCCATATTAAAATTCAAAGTATAAATGTTGCTCATAACATAAACATAAAATGAAATGGTCACACTGGGTAAAGTAAAAGTTTTCTTTCAAAAAGTCTATTTTCCTGTCTTATAGCTAGTGTTCACATAGATCCATGGTGTTATACTGTAGTGTTGCCCTTTAAGAAATATCAGAGAAATGGGAAGGCTGGTCACACCTAGAAGTAAGGCTTATGCACAATCTGTGGTCTTCAGCTTTTGGCATAAGACTTGTTCAAGCTCAGAGATTAGCAACCTTCAGCACTCCAGCTGTTGTGAAACTACAACTCCCAGAATGCTCCAGTTTTACAACAGCTGGGGGGCAGGAGGTTGCTGACCCCTGTTGTAGCTGGATCCGTTAACACCAGATCCAAAGTTGGAATTTCTATACTGTCTTTCCAAATCATTAAAGTTTGCCAGTGTTAACTTGGTCTCCTTAGCCTTCGCAGGTGGTGCATTGCATGCCTTGGTAATAGTAAAAACGGTTGAGACTAAGTTACCAGATGGCCTTTCTTCACAAAAGTGTTGAGTATGATAGCCGAGGCAGAAGACAAGTCACAGGATCTTCCATAGCATAGAAGGTATAGAAATCCCCTGATATTGTATACTTTGATATTTTGTAAACCCAATCCTGACTGAAGAGATTTTATTAGGCTCAAGCTAACAAGCAAACCTCTACTACATCAATGGACGTGGACACATCCAGCCATTTTCTCTTGTAGCTGGTTAACTTCAAGTAAACAGGGTTGATTTGAAATGTTAGACACAGCCCATGAACTAGATTGGCACTGTTTTTTTTCTAATTCTATACCACTACTTTTTATTAACCTCCCATGACTTATAGCCATTTTCCATCATGTAATATGAATGATAATTGTCAACTATTAAACTTTGATTAGCACGCCATAGATGCACTTAAAAAAATTTAGGACGTGACGTATGACATTGGGGCAAAAAAAGTATAAATGTGCAAGTAAGGTAAGAAAGAAGCATCGACGTCTAATGATTGTACCCTTTCCCTGTTTGCATATTCATCCACACAGTTGCCATTCCTGAGCTCTGTCAATCTTCCTAAGGTGCTAAGATGTTCTCCAGTAAAATTCACACTTAAGAAAAGCATGAAGAAAATGTCAAGAAGAAGAATACAGTGATTTATTTATTTTTCCTAGGCAAATGCAAGTGTTGCTTCACACTGCTTCCAGCATCCTTTACGATAATATGATAAAACCATCTTGAGTTTTTTGTTTCCTGATATCTCTCAAGACTGTAAACTTTTCTTCCTGCATCTCATTGATGTTTTCCCCCGGTTGTTGTTTATTGACCTCTTTTTCTTCTTTCTTGTGAAGGTCAGGGTTTACGGATGATTGCTGAATATTTGCTGGTGTTGGCAATGCAGGTACCATGTAGTCCCCTCTCCACATGTGACAAACTCATGAACCTTACTGAGTGTATGGGTCATTGCACACCTTTGGCATGTTGAAAAATCTACAAATTGCACTTGACTATTTATCACAAATTCGTTTTTACAGGTCGTGCTGTGCTTATAAGACCACTTGTACAAAATGCAAAGCTTCATTCTGCTCCTTGTAAATAAACTGGTGACCCTTAAGGTTTGTTTCTCTAACATGGAATTATCAGTACCTGCTTGTTTAAGGGTACTTTCACACTAGCAGCAGGAGACCCCAGGCGGTTGAACAACCTGTCGGATCCATCCTGCCGCTAGTTCATGTGTGCCCCCGGACTGCCGCTCCATCCCCATTGACTATAATGGGGGAGGGGGCAGAGTTCCGACGGCAGCGCACGGCGAGAGGCAGCCGGACTAAAATTACTGCACGCAGTACTTTTAGGCTAGTTTCACACTAGCTGCAGGGGACTCCGGCAGGCTGTTCCGGTGGGTGAACAGCGTGTCGGATCCATCCTGCCGCTGGTTCACGTGTGCCTCCGGTCTGCCGCTCCATCCCCATTGACTATAATGGGGGTGGCGGCGGAGTTCCGGTGGCAGCATGGCAGCGCACGCCGAGAGGCAGCCGGATTAAAAGTACTACATGCAATCCTGGGGCACACGTGATCTAGCAGCAGGACGGATCCGACAGGCTTTTCTCCTGCCGGAACAGCCTGCTGGGGACCCCTGCTGCTAGTGTGAGAGTATCCTTAGTCCAGCCGCCTCTCGGCTTGCGCTGCCGTCGAAACTCCGCCCCGCCCCCATTATAGTCAATGGGGACGGAGCAGCAGTTCGGGGGCACACGTGAACCAGCGGCAGGTTCTTCAGCATGCTTTATGTATCTTTTAATTGTCAGCTTAAAGATTAGTTTATTATTCTGACACAGGGATAGAGTGTGTAACATTTGACCCATCAGAAGAAAAGATAAAGAGAACCCACATGCAGCTATGGAGAACACGTTTATCTTATTTTTGGTGCCCAATTACACAGGGGATTTTCCCTCTGCTTCCAGCGGCAAGAACGTGCATGTCCTTTATTGACGCGACCATGGTTTTAAATGCTGTAAAAATGATGGGAGGCAGACACCATGTGGCACAAGACGTCATGTGGACAGGCTCTTAGGCTGGTTTTATACACACAGAGAAATTTATGAACTCCTTTATACCAGAAAATTGGTTGTAAAAAGCTATAAAGTCTCGTGCCCTGCTTAAGAAAAAATGTGCGACTTTATTGGGATTTTGTGTCGGGTCTGATGCTTTTCAAGAAGGTTGATGTATTGAAGAATTGGTGGATGGGTAAGCCAGATAAGCCGACAGAGCCTCCACACAGTGGAAAAAGTCTTCTGCTTCCATGGTATGGTATTGATGACTTTAAAATAAGTCACCAATAGAGATGAGCTAAGTTCTCAAAAATTTTATTTGGCTGCTTCACCGAATGTTACAAAAAAATTTGCTTTGTGATGAAGAACTTTGTCACAAAGCGTATTGTAAATAGCGAGTGCAATGACAGGTAGCAGCTGTTGACAGATTGCGCTGCTCCCTGCCATTGTACCCGTCAGATGCCCTCCCCGGAGATCAATATTAAGGCCTTTCAGGGGTTAATCAATAAAATATCATACTTACCTCATCCATTTGAGCGTGAAGAGGCCATCCTGACCATTTTGCTTGTGCGGCGCGGAATCTTGTGCGGCACGTGATGATGTCATCATGTCAACCAGTGTGGTGACGTCATACGTCACAGCACACAAGATTTAATGTAGGATCTTTAAGCAAGATGGCCGCGGTGGCCGATGCAAATGGATGAGGTATGATTTTTTTTCAGTTTTTTTTACTGCTATTTCAGGGAAAAATTCGAGGAAATTCGGCTTCTCTGCGAATCAAATTTTTCCTGAACTTTGAATTGCCCAGCACTAGTCACCAATATCTAAACACTGATAAACTACTTGAACTACCACCTGCAGAATGTTTTATTACAGATTTTTTTTCTTAGAATAATGCATGCAATGGAGTTTAGGTCTTGGAAGAATGTGTCTACAGACTCTAATCAAGAAAGTCCAGCCTTGTTTGGAGAACCTACACTGTTGCCTACCTCTGAGAATATTAAACGTAAGGTTATGACTAGAAAACAGTCAAAAGTTAATTATTTCAAGCAGTAAATATCATGTTAAAGCTATTATCCAGTATACTCGCCAATCAATAAGACGAGTTCTGTATGTGACAAACAGGTCAATACTGTACTGTACTGCTATGCAGCAAGTCGGCTGTGAATACAGATGTTATATAGGGATTACAATGTATTTTGATTATAGAATACAGTTCAAAAAATTGATGTTTTTAAGTCTGACCTACATCTGCCCGATTATCCTTTTCCATTAAAGGCTTACTCCATTTGCTGCTCAGGGTCTCTTCTATGCCACTTTCAGAATAATCACATACATGGACAATCTTTCGGTCTTTGCTGTTTATGAGCATTTTACCATGTATTATAAAGTGAAGATCTACTTTATTGTTTATTTCATTCTTCCTACAAGTGGGAGGAATGTAGAATGTCTGTACCATGCAGTTGCAGCCTGTTCTATAGTAGATATAACTTCTTCTGAACTGATCTGTACATGCAGTCTCTTGTCCTATTGATAACTCGAGCATACAGTTGCATTATCCGAAGGCCAGACACACCTGAGCGAGTTCAATGCAAGAAACTTCTATATATACAAACTGAAAAGAACGGCGTGGTATTAAACAGGCAGGAAGTGCTCAAACCCACATGCAGTTGTGCATATTTACAGGGGAGCAAATCCTGCACTTGTGGCCCATTGCTAATGGCGATCCCCAGCAAAAATGCATACAGTGGAGGATGCCCGCAGCGAACCACAAGTACCACAATAGACATCCTACACAAGATGGCAATTATGTGGATGTGATAATCAATATAGCAATATAACAAAATAATAGCAAAGACAGGTGCACTCTGTGGTCTTACTAAACCCTCAAACTGATTTTAAAATTGAGAGATTAGCCAACATGTCCTATGGTGTAGGAGCCTGAGCACCGCACCAAGGTTTCTCAAGTAGCTTGGGACCTAACACTCACTTACCTGTGCCATATGGGCAATACCAGGGGCCAGTGGGCAAATTACAGGAGCATGAGGCCGACTCACAAACAACTCGCCAGTTACCTCCAGCATGGAACCATGCTAGCAATGGGAGGAGGGAGAAGTCTGCGAGTCCCACTCAAGACTAGCTGGTATGGCCCAGGCCTCACAGGTGCACCTAAATGTAGCCTGTAGATGGAAAGTAGGCACATTTAAATTGGAGTTTATACACCTCCAGACATCTCTATATATACAAACTGAAAATAATGGCGTGGTATTAAACAGGCAGGTGTATAAACTCCAATTTAAATGTGCCTGCTTTCCATCTACAGGCTACATTTATGTGCACCTGTGAGGCCTGGGCCATATCAGCTAGCTAGTCTTGAGTGGGACTTGCAGACTCCTCCCTCCTCCCATTGCAAGCATGGTTACATGCTGGAGGTAACTGTTGAGTTGTTTGTGAGTCGGCCTCATGCTCCTGTGTCTATGTAACTAGCTGGTGGGAGGAGCTATAAACTAGCTGGGTGTTAGGGGAGTGTCTATGTAACTAGCTGGTGGGAGGAGCTATAAACTAGCTGGGTGTTAGGGGAGTGTCTATGTAACTAGCTGGTGGGAGGAGCTATAAACTAGCTGGTGGCAGAAAAAGGAGAAGTGCATCATGAGTTTGGTTTGATAAAACAACAGGAAGTTCTGCATACAGGATGGATACAAGCCAGAATGATTTATTTACATGGTGGAAACGGGTCAGGAGGGTCCAAATTGAAAAAGAGTGTGGAAGATGTGTGAGCAACTACATAAGCATATCTGTTAAACACCACAGTAATCCTGGAAAAACCCTTTAAGCCTTGTGAATGGAGAGTTAAGATATCTCTTATTATTTCTCTGAATCAATTTTAAGAGCTGAATGAAAAAAGAAAATTATCAAAAAGTTTCTATGCAGTTTAGCTGAAATTCAACATTACATACAGTACAGACCAAAAGTTTGGACACACCTTCTCATTCAAAGAGTTTTCTTTATTTTCATGACTATGAAAATTGTAGATTCACACTGAAGGCATCAAAACTATGAATCAACACATGTTGAATTATATACCTAACAAAAAAGTGTCAAACAACTGATAATATGTCATATTCTAGGTTCTTCAAAGTAGCCACTTTTTGCTTTGATTACTGCTTTGCACACTCTTGGCATTCTCTTGATGAGCTTCAAGAGGTAGTCACCTGAAATGGTCTTCCAACAGTCTTGAAGGAGTTCCTAGAGATGCTTAGCACTTGTTGGCCCTTTTGTCTTCACTCTGCGGTCCAGCTCACCCCAAACCATCTCGATTGGGTTCAGGTTCGGTGACTCTGGAGGCCAGGTCATCTGGCGCAGCACCCCATCACTCTCCTTCATGGTCAAATAGCCCTTACACAGCCTGGAGGTGTGTTTGGGGTCATTGTCCTGTTGAAAAATAAATGATGGTCCAACTAAACGCAAACTGGATGGAATAGCATGCCGCTGCAAGATGCTGTGTAAGTATGCCTTCAATTTTGAATAAATCCCCAACAGTGTCACCAGCAAAGCACCCCCACACCATCACACCTCCTCCTCCTTGCTTCACGGTGGGAACCAGGCATGTAGAGTCCATCCGTTCACCTTTTCTGCATCGCACAAAGACACGGTGGTTGGAACCAAAGATCTCAAATTTGGACTCATCAGACCAAAGCACAAATTTCCACTGGTCTAATGTCCATTCCTTGTGTTCTTTAGCTCAAAAAGTCTCTTCTGCTTGTTGCCTGTCCTTAGCAGTGGTTTCCTAGCAGATATTCTAACATGAAGGCCTGATTCACACAGTCTCCTCTTAACAGTTGTTCTAGAGATGTGTCTGCTGCTAGAACTCTGTGTGGCATTGACCTGGTCTCTAATCTGAGCTGCTGTTGACCTGCGATTTCTGAGGCTGGTGACTCGGATTAACTTATCCTCCACAGTAGAGGTGACTCTTGGTCTTCCTTTCCTGGGGTGGTCTGCATGTGAGCCAGTTTCTTTGTAGCGCTTGATGGTTTTTGTGACTGCACTTGGGGACACTTTCAAAGTTTTCCCAATTTTTCGGACTGACTGACCTTCACTTCTTAAAGTAATAATGGCCACTCGTTTTTACATAGTAACATAGTAACATAGTACATAAGGCCGAAAAAAGACATTTGTCCATCCAGTTCGGCCTGTTATCCCGCAAGTTGATCCAGAGGAAGACCCCTCTCTAGTAGCTATAGCCTGTAATATTATTAAGCTCCAGAAATACGTCCATGGCCCTCTTGAATTCCTTTATTGTACTCACCATCACCACCTCCTCAGGCAGAGAGTTCCATAGTCTCACTGCTCTTACCGTAAAGAATCCTTTTCTATGTTTGTGTACAAACCTTCTTTCCTCCAGGCGCAGAGGATGTCCCCTCGTCACAGTCACAGTCCTGGGAATAAATAGCTGATGGGATAGATCTCTGTACTGACCCTTGATATATTTATACATATTAATTAGATCTCCCCTCAGTCGTCTTTTTTCTAAAGTGAATAACTCTAATTTTGATAATCTTTCAGGGTACTGTAGTTGCCCCATTCCAGTTATTACTTTAGTTGCCCTCCTCTGGACCTTCTCCAGCTCTGCTATGTCTGCCTTGTTTACAGGAGCCCAGAACTGTACACAGTACTCCATGTGTGGTCTGACTAGCGATTTGTAAAGTGGTAGGACTATGTTCTTATCACGGGAATCTATGCCCCTTCTGATGCAACCCATTATCTTGTTGGCCTTGGCAGCAGCTGCCTGACACTGGTTTTTGCAGCTTAGTTTGCTGTTTATTAAAATTCCTAGATCCTTTTCCATGTCAGTGTTACCGAGTGTTTTACCATTTAGTATGTACGGTTGACTTGCATTTTTCCTTCCCATGTGCATAACTTTACATTTATCAGTGTTAAACCCCATCTGCCACTTATCTGCCCAAGCCTCCAGTCTATCCAGATCCCTCTGTAGTAGTATACTGTCCTCATCAGTGTAAATTACTTTACACAGTTTAGTGTCATCTGCGAAAATTGATACTTTACTATGCAAGCCTTCTACAAGATCATTAATAAATATATTGAAGAGAATAGGACCCAATACTGACCCCTGAGGTACCCCACTAGTGACAGTGACCCAATCTGAGTGTGTACCGTTAATAACCACCCTCTGTTTTCTATCACTGAGCCAGTTACTTACCCACATACAGATGTTTTCTCCCAGTCCGAGCATTCTCATTTTATATACTAACCTTTTATGTGGTACAGTGTCAAATGCTTTGGAGAAGTCCAGATATACGACATCCATTGATTCGCCGCTGTCAAGTCTAGAACTTACCTCCTCATAGAAACTGATTAAATTAGTCTGACATGACCGATCCCTCACGAAGCCATGCTGATATGGCGTTATTTGCTTATTTCTGTTGAGATGCTCTAATATAGCATCTCTCAGAAAACCTTCAAACAGTTTACCCACAACAGATGTTAAACTTACCGGCCTATAGTTTCCAGGGTCTGTTTTTGGCCCCTTTTTGAATATTGGCACCACATATGCCATGCGCCAATCCTGTGGGACATTCCCTGTCAGTATAGAGTCTGCAAATATCAGAAATAAGGGTCTGGCTATGACATTACTTAGGCTGGGTTCACACGGGCGTGTCCGGATTAGGTCCGGATGCGTCCCGGTGTATTGCGGCAAACCCGCGCGATTAGGTACGCAATTGCAGTCAGTTTTGACTGCGATTGCGTTCCGATGTTCAGTTTTTATCACGCGGGTGCAATGTGTTTTGCACTCGCGTGATAAAAACCGACTGTGGTACCCAGACCCGAACTTCTTCACAGAAGTTCAGGTTTGGGTTAGTTGTAGTGTAGATTGTATTATTTTCCCTTATAACATGGTTATAAGGGAAAATAATAGCATTCTGAATACAGAATGCTTAGTACAAGGTCAATTGAGGGTTAAAAAAAAATAAAAGAAATTAACTCACCTTGTCCTCTTCATCGCGCAGTTCCCGGTCTCTTCTGATGAGCTGTCGGCTAAAGGACCTTTGGTGACGTCAGATCACATGCTCCAATCACATGGTACATCACCGTGGTGATGTACCATGTGATTGGAGCATGTGATCTGCTGACGTCACCAAAGGTCCTTTAGCCGACAGCTCATCAGAAGAGACCGGGAACTGCGCGATGAAGAGGACAAGGTGAGTTAATTTCTTTTATTTTTTTTTAACCCTCAATTGACCTTGTACTAAGCATTCTGTATTCAGAATGCTATTATTTTCCCTTATAACCATGTTATAAGGGAAAATAATACAGTGAATAGACTGTCACCTAGCAACCATGAGTGAAAATCGCACCGCATCCGCACTTGCTTGCGGATGCTTGCGATTTTCACTCAGCCCCATTCATTTCTATGGGGCCTGTCCTGCGTTACAAACGCAGAATATAGAGCATGCTGCGATTTTAAAGCATTGCAGAAGTGATGCGTGAAAAAAATCGCTCATGTGCACAGCCCCATAGAAATGAATGGGTCAGGATTCAGTGCGGGTGCAATACGTTCACCTACCGCATTGCACCCGCGCGGAAATCTCGCCCGTGTGAACTCAGCCTTAATTCCTTTAGGATACGGGGGTGTATGTCATTCGGTCCTGGCGATTTGTCTATTTTAATCTTTTTAAGTCGCTGATGTACTTCTTCCTGGGTCAGACAGGACACTTTTAATGGGGAATTTATTTTTGCATTCTGCATGTCATCTGACAATTTATTTTCCTCAGTGAATACATTGGAGAAAAAAATATTTAACAGCTTTGCTCTCTGCGACTTCCCCCTCATTACTCTTTAAAGGGCCGACACCTTCAGATTTATACTTTTTAACATTTATATAATTGAAGAACATTTTAGGGTTAGTTTTACTCTCTTTGGCAATTAATCTCTCGGTCTCTAGTTTGGCCGCTTTTATTTGTTTTTTACATATACCCATGTAAAACATATACCCATGTTCTATTTTTTTCCTTATAGTTTTTCAGTGCTTCCGTGCTCCCCTCCTGTTTCAGTGAATGATATGCTTTCTTTTTGTCATTTATTGCTTTCGTTACAGTTCTATTTATCCACATTGGTTTCTTTTTATTCCTTAACCACCTCCGGACCGCCTAACGCACATGTGCGTTCCGGAGGTGGCAGGCTGGCGCACAGTCACGCATATATGCGTCATCTCGCGAGACGCAAGATTTCCTGTGAACGCGCGCACGCAGGCGCGCGCGCTCACAGGAACGGAAGGTAAGCGAGTGGATCTCCAGCATGCCAGCGGCGATCGTTCGCTGGCAGGCTGGAGATCCGAATTTTTTAACCCCTAACAGGTATATTAGACGCTGTTTTCATAACAGCGTCTAATATACCTCCTACCTGGTCCTCTGATGGTCCCTTTTGTTAGGATCGACCACCAGAGGACTCAGGTAGGTCAGTACAGTCGCACCAAACACCACACTACACTACACTACACTACACCCCCCCCCGTCACTTATTATCCCCTTATAAACCCCTGATCACCCATGATCACCCCATATAAACTCCCTGATCACCCCCCTGTCATTGATCACCGCCCTGTCATTGATCACCCCCCTGTCAGGCTCCGTTCAGACGTCCGTATGATTTTTACGGATCCGCAAAACGCATACGGACGTCTAAATGGAGCCTTACAGGGGGGTGATCAATGACCGGCGGGTGATCACCCATATACACTCCCTGATCACCCCCTGTCATTGATCACCCCCCTGTCATTGATCACCCCCCTGTAAGGCTCCATTCAGACGTCCGCATCATTTTTACGGATCCATGGATACATGGATCGGATCCGCAAAACACATGCGGACGTCTGAATGGAGCCTTACAGGGGGGTGATCACCCATATACACTCCCTGATCACCCCCTGTCATTGATCACCCCCCTGTCATTGATCACCCCCCTGTAAGGCTCCATTCAGACGTCCGCATGATTTTTACGGATCCATGGATACATGGATCGGATCCGCAAAACACATGCGGACGTCTGAATGGAGCCTTACAGGGGGGTGATCACCCATATACACTCCCTGATCACCCCCTGTCATTGATCACCCCCCTGTCATTGATCACCCCCCTGTAAGGCTCCATTCAGACGTCCGCATGATTTTTACGGATCCATGGATACATGGATCGGATCCGCAAAACACATGCGGACGTCTGAATGGAGCCTTACAGGGGGTGATCAATGACAGGCGGGTGATCACCCATATACACTCCCTGATCACACCCCTGTCATTGATCACCCCCCTGTAAGGCTCCATTCAGACGTCCGCATGTTTTTTGTGGATCCGATCCATGTATCCATGGATCCGTAAAAAATCATGCGAATGTCTGAATGGAGCCTTATAGGGGGGGGTGATCAGTGACAGGGGGGTGATCACCCTGATCACCCCCTGTCATTGATAACCCCCCTGTAAGGCTCCATTCAGACGTCCGCATGTTTTTTGTGGATCCGATCCATGTATCCATGGATCCGTAAAAAATCATGCGGATGTCTGAATGGAGCCTTATAGGGGGGGTGATCAGTGACAGGGGGGTGATCACCCTGATCACCCTGATCAGCCCCTGTCATTGATAACCCCCCTGTAAGGCTCCATTCAGACGTCCGCATGTTTTTTGTGGATCCGATCCATGTATCCATGGATCCGTAAAAAATCATGCGGATGTCTGAATGGAGCCTTACAGGGGGGGTGATCAGTGACAGGGGGGTGATCACCCTGATCACCCCCTGTCATTGATAACCCCCCTGTAAGGCTCCATTCAGACGTCCGCATGTTTTTTATGGATCCGTAAAAAATCATGCGGATGTCTGAATGGAGCCTTACAGGGGGGGTGATCAGTGACAGGGGGGTGATCACCCTGATCACCCCCTGTCATTGATAACCCCCCTGTACGACTCCATTCAGACGTCCGCATGTTTTTTGTGGATCCGATCCATGTATCCATGGATCCGTAAAAAATCATGCGGATGTCTGAATGGAGCCTTACAGGGGGGGTGATCAGTGACAGGGGGGTGATCACCCTGATCACCCCCTGTCATTGATAACCCCCCTGTAAGGCTCCATTCAGACGTCCGCATGTGTTTTGCGGATCCGATCCATGGATCCGTAAAAATTATACGGACGTCTGAATGGAGCCTTACCAGGGGGGTGATCAATGACAGGGGGGTGATCCGGGAGTCTATATGGGTGATTACCCCCCTGTCATTGATCACCCCCCTGTCATTGATCACCCCCCCCCCCCCCTGTAAGGCTCCATTCAGACATTTTTTTTGGCACAAGTTAGCGGAATTTTTTTTTTTGTTTTTGTTTTTTCTTACTAAGTCTCATATTCTACTAACTTGTGTCAAAAAATAAAATCTCACATGATCTCACCATACCCCTCACGGAATCCAAATGCGTAAACATTTTTAGACATTTATATTCCAGACTTCTTCTCACGCTTTAGGGCCCCTAAAAAGCCAGGGCAGTATAAATACCCCACATGTGACCCCATTTCGGAAAGAAGACACCCCAAGGTATTCGCTGAGGGGCATATTGAGTCCATGAAAGATTGAAATTTTTGTCCTAAGTTAGCGGAAAGTGAGACTTTGTGAGAAAAAAACCAAAAAAAATCAATTTCCGCTAACTTATGCAAAAAATAAAAAATTTCTAGGAACTCGCCAGGCCCCTCATTGAATACCTTGGGGTGTCTTCTTTCCAAAGTGGGGTCACATGTGGGGTATTTATACTGCCCTGGCTTTTTAGGGGCCCGAAAGTGTGAGAAGAAGTCTGGGATCCAAATGTCTAAAAATGCCCTCCTAAAAGGAATTTGGGCCCCTTTGCGCATCTAGGCTGCAAAAAAGTGTCACACATCTGGTATCGCCGTACTCAGGAGAAGTTGGGGAATGTGTTTTGGGGTGTCATTTTACATATACCCATGCTGGGTGAGAAAAATATCTTGGTCAAATGCCAACTTTGTATAAAGAAATGGGAAAAGTTGTCTTTTGCCAAGATATTTCTCTCATCCAGCATGGGTATATGTAAAATGACACCCCAAAACACATTCCCCAACTTCTCCTGAGTACGGCGATACCAGATGTGTTACACTTTTTTGCTGCCAAGGTGGGCAAAGGGGCACATATTCCAAAGTGCACCTTTCAGATTTTGCAGGCCATTTTTTACAGATTTTGATTGCAAAGTTCTTCTCACACATTTGGGCCCCTAAATTGCCAGGGCAGTATAACTACGCCACAAGTGACCCCATTTTGGAAAGAAGACACCCCAAGGTATTCCGTGAGGGGCATGGCGAGTTCCTAGAATTTTTTATTTTTTGTCGTAAGTTAGTGGAATATGAGACTTTGTAAGGAAAAAAGAGAAAAAAAAAAATCATCATTTTCCGCTAACTTGTGACAAAAAATAAAAAATTCTAGGAACTCGCCATGCCCCTCACGGAATACCTTGGGGTGTCTTCTTTCCAAAATGGGGTCACTTGTGGCGTAGTTATACTGCCCTGGCAATTTAGGGGCCCAAATGTGTGAGAAGAACTTTGCAATCAAAATGTGTAAAAAATGACGGGTGAAATCCAAAAGGTGCACTTTGGAATATGTGCCCCTTTGCCCACCTTGGCAGCAAAAAAGTGTGACACATCTGGTATTGCCGTACTCAGGAGAAGTTGGGGAATGTGTTTTGGGGTGTCATTTTACATATACCCATGCTGGATGAGAGAAATATCTTGGCAAAAGACAACTTTTCCCATTTCTTTATACAAAGTTGGCATTTGACCAAGATATTTTTCTCACCCAGCATGGGTATATGTAAAATGACACCCCAAAACACATTCCCCAACTTCTCCTGAGTACGGCAATACCAGATGTGTCACACTTTTTTGCTGCCAAGGTGGGCAAAGGGGCACATATTCCAAAGTGCACCTTTTGGATTTCACCCGTCATTTTTTACACATTTTGATTGCAAAGTTCTTCTCACACATTTGGGCCCCTAAATTGCCAGGGCAGTATTACTACGCCACAAGTGACCCCATTTTGGAAAGAAGACACCCCAAGGTATTCCGTGAGGGGCATGGCGAGTTCCTAGAATTTTTTATTTTTTGTCGCAAGTTAGTGGAATATGAGACTTTGTAAGAAAAAATAAAAATAAAATAAATCATCATCATTTTCCGCTAACTTGTGACAAAAAATAAAAAGTTCTATGAACTCACTATGCCCATCAGCGAATACCTTAGGGTGTCTACTTTCCGAAATGGGGTCATTTGTGGGGTTTTTCTACTGTTTGGGCATTGTAGAACCTCAGGAAACATGACAGGTGCTCAGAAAATCAGAGCTGTTTCAAAAAGCGGAAATTCACATTTTTGTACCATAGTTTGTAAATGCTATAACTTTTACCCAAACCATTTTTTTTTGCCCAAACATTTTTTTTTTATCAAAGACATGTAGAACAATAAAGTTGGTGAAAAATTTATATATGGATGTCGTTTTCTTTGCAAAATTTTACAGCTGAAAGTGAAAAATTTCATTTTTTTGCAAAAAAATCGTTACATTTTGATTAATAACAAAAAAAGTAAAAATGTCAGCAGCAATAAAATACCACCAAATGAAAGCTCCATTAGTGAGAAGAAAAGGAGGTAAAATTCATTTGGGTGGTAAGTTGCATGACCGAGCGATAAACGGTGAAAGGAGTGTAGTGCCGAAGTGTAAAAAGTGCTCTGGTCATGAAGGGGGTTTCACCTAGTGGGGCTGAAGTGGTTAACCTTTTATTACCATACGGTATGTACCTCTCACAATGAGATTTTAGGATGTTTTTAAAGATATCCCATTTTGTGGCTGTATTTTTATTTTTGAGGACTTTGTCCCAGTTAGTTTGGCCTATGGCCTCTCTTAGTTGGCTAAATTTAGCTTTTTTGAAGTTTGGTATTTTTGTTCCTCCCTGTAGAAACGCTCTTTTGAATGATAATTGGAAGGTTATTACTTTGTGGTCACTATTTCCCAGGTGTCCCCCAACCTGCACGTCTGTTGTTCTGTCCGGCCTATTGGTTAATACTAAGTCCAGTATGACCGCCCCTCTAGTCGGGTCCTGAACCAGTTGGGAGAGGTAATTGTCTTTGGTTATTGCCAAGAACCTGTTTCCTTTATGAGATATACAAGTTTCAGTTTCCCAGTCTATATCTGGGTAGTTGAAGTCCCCCATAATAACCACCTCATTATGATTTGCCGCCTCGTCTATCTCGTTTAGTAATAGATTTTCTGTGGACTCTGGTATATTAGGTGGTTTATAGTAAACTCTTTTCTTTACTTAGCTGCTTTTTTCTTGCCATAATACAAATTCTAACAGTCTATTCAGTAGGACTATCAGCTGTGTATCCACCTGACTTCTCCACAACGCAACTGATGGTCCCAACCCCATTTATAAGGCAAGAAATCCCACTTATTAAACCTGACAGGGCACACCTGTGAAGTGAAAACCATTTCAGGTGACTACATCTTGAAGCTCATCAAGAGAATGCCAAGAGTGTGCAAAGCAGTAATCAAAGCAAAAGGTGGCTACTTTGAAGAACCTAGAATATGACATATTTTCAGTTGTTTCACACTTTTTTGTTATGTATATTATTTTTATATGTGTTAATTCATAGTTTTGATGCCTTCAGTGTGAATCTACAATTTTCATAGTCATGAAAATAAAGAAAACTCTTTGAATGAGAAGGTGTGTCCAAATTTTTGGTCTGTACTGTATATAACTTTTTTTTTCATTTTTTTTAATAAGAAGTCATAGTTTAAAAGGTTAAAAGAAAAATCAATTTTGCAGAAGCCAGCAAGATTCTACAATCACCTGAATGGCACTGTAGTAACAGATTTTTAATACTCAGCCAATATAGCTAGCTATCTATCTAATATCTGTCTATCTATCTGTCTGGACTAATTGTTGAAAAGTGCCTGTTTTAATAAAATGTATGCAGAATACAGACATTTTATTAAAATTATAAACAAAAGCTATTGAGAAGATTTTCTTCATTATGAGCTGGTCACATTTATTTAATAAATTAATCGCTGTTAATACAGAAATGTTGAAAAAGCATCTGATGGTGGTACTTGTGGACTAGGGTTGAGTATATGCATATTTGGTGTATTTAGTATCTGTTACAGTAATATCTTGTACTGTAAATGTAGCTTTTATTTATTGTCATAATTGAATATTTTAAAAGTTTAGCACAGACATCATCATCTGGGAAAGTGTCCATCATACTGCAGTTGGTGGGGATGTTCACTTTACCTATTTAGATGGAAAGGTCACAGAACCATAAAGTACTACTTTTTGGACTCCCAGCAATCGGCTATAAACTGTGGGAGAACTCTGCAGTGATTATTCAATTCCCCTGCAGTGCCACCACAGGAGTTAAGAAGCATTGCACTTGCCGATAAAATATATGGACACATCAGGTCCTCCAGAATAAAAGATACTCTTTGTAGCTGCTCTCCACTTTGCTATGGTGACTGAAATTGGTTTTGTAAACCAGGCAAGCACTTTAACTCTCATTACTGTTTTCAACCAGAGTCAAGAGGAATTAATATTTCTTATTCTTTGTGGATGCCCTGCAGAAACCGTGGGAGGACTGAAGCGTGTATGTGTATATTGGATAAAAAGACTTTTCACAGAGTCTTTTATGATACACTTGAAACATATTGAAGGCAGCCTTTGTTAGCACTTCATTCACAATTGGAAACAGGCTGGCATTAATAGCTCCTGTAATCTATAGAAAGTGTCTGGAGAGCATCTGATGGCGAGCAAGAAATCCCCTATAAACCTCCAGCGTATTTTATCATTCTGTCTCTCTGGGATGTTTCTAATAATAATTGCATAATTATGACGCATTAGCATATGGATGGTAATAATAATGTCATTCTTTGAAATTAATCTTGACTGTATGAGATTCATCGTAATACAGAATATTTCACATTCTGGTGTCTGTGCTGAATGCTCAGCGTACAATCAATAATCCACATTAACAATAAAGATGTCCATACCGCTCCAGCTACATAATATATGAAATCATTAGGAATCCACTTAGCAGGTAGAACCGAGTGGGTATGAGAATGGTATCGATATAAATTCAGTTACGGTATATCCATTGTTTCTATAGTGATGCGTACTCTGCGGTCTATTTTTACATTTGGATTCCTGTCCTTAAACAGCTGTTGATGGGAGAAGACTTTGGAACATGTTGTCTTGGCACGTGACCTTGTTCTACTTTAGATTACGTTTTTCCTGATGATAACTTTTACATATTTTTGCAGTCTGCGTTTTGAATGATTTTGTTCTTTTGCTTCAATATCATTTAGGGCTGGGGCGTACATAGAAATCTGAATTGGGCCTCCCTAACTCTGCCCATCCCTGGACTATTCCACATCGAAACTCCTCGCTGCTGATGCTTAGGGCTCATTCACATGACCATAGAATGGGTCCATATCCGTTATGCAATTTTGCAGAACGAGTGCGGACCCATTTATTTCGATGGGGCTGTGTTCTGTCCGCATCCGTTGTTCTGTTCTGTGGTCCTGCAAAAAAATATAGAGCATGTCCTATTCTTGTCCGCAATTGTGGAGAAGAATAGGCAGGCATTTTCTATATAGTGCCGGCCCTGTGCGGTCCACAAAATGCGGAACGCACATGACCAGTTTCCATGTTTTGCGGATTTCATTATGCAAACCGTAAAACACGGCACAGTTGTGTAAATGCACCCTTAGTGTACACCAGCCCCTCCCCCACTTCCTGGTGACTGAGTTTGGATGGGCACCCTCTATATGAGCAATTCAACAGCAAGTAGAGTTCATGGAGGGGCTGTAGCCCACTGTCCTGAGTCCTCTATATAATAATGAGCCTACAGAACAGTGTCCTTCCATCAGGATCTCTGCTTGCTGCTGTCCTCTGTCCCCCCCCCCCCCCCATGAACTTTTTTTTTAAACAGAGTCACTGACACTCACTGCTGTGCTGACTTTGGTCCGGGGGCACTGGCACACCAAAGGGGCAAGTGTTGCTGCCTGCTGGGCCCATCAAATCCACCACTGTGATGCCCCTAAACAACAACCTGTTACAGTTCCTTCCTTCCCTTACAGTGCCATCTACTTTGCATCATTACAGTGCCATCCATTTCTTAGTGTACCATCTATGTTGCCTTGCTGCAGGGTCATCCTTCCCTTACAGTGTTATCCACGTTGCCTCGTTACAGTGTAATCTATCCCTTACAATTCCATCCTGATTGCTTTGCTGCAGTGACATCCATCCTTCACAGTGCCATCCACTTTGCCTCATTACAGTGCCATCCATCTCTTACTGTACCATCCATGTTGCCTGGTTGCAGTGCCATCCACGTTGCCTCATTACAGTGCCATCCTTCCCTTACAGTGCCATCTTTTGTTAACCTTTTACAGTACCATACATACCTTACAGTGTCATCCATAT
Source organism: Bufo gargarizans (assembly GCF_014858855.1). Lineage (NCBI taxonomy): Eukaryota > Metazoa > Chordata > Amphibia > Anura > Bufonidae > Bufo > Bufo gargarizans. Next base: position 80,253,024 of record NC_058088.1, on the reverse strand, counting down.
TGCCTTGCTGCAGTGCCATCTATTCTTCACAGTGCCATCCATTTTGCCCTGTTACAGTGCCATCCTTCCCTTACAGTATCATCCATGTTGCTTTGTTACAGTGCCATCTATCCCTTACAATACCATCCACATTGACTCCTTACTCGTTTACAGTGCCCATACTGACCCCTTGCAGTGCTTGAAAACAGTGCCCCCTCCAAACACTGCCAGGATCGTGCCCTATTACACTGCCAGCCAGTACAGTTTTCCAACCTGTCCTGCTACCTCAGACTAAAGACTTCACACCCTGCTGGGCACAGGGACCGAGGACAACAGGTATTTCGACGAAGACCAGTCAGTCATAAATTAGCCATAATGCACTGCAGGTTATACAGCTATACAGCAGAATGCCTCCCTGGACCATGCAGAGTGAGCCTTTGCACCGGCCCTGAGGGCAGCACTGTTGGAGTCCGTTCTCTTCTCTTGTCCAATGGGTGACTGCCTGAGGCAGGCAGCGCGTGAGCGCGGTATAAAACTGCTGCCCGCGCCCACCTGCACAGTCCTGTCTGCTGAGCCTGCTGTGAGCGAGGCACTAACCAATCAGCAGCAGGAGCTTTGCATTGCTAAATGCTGATTTGCCAGTGCAGTCCATTGCACAGCAGACAGAAGAGAAAGCGCTATGCTGGATGTCACTGGCTGGGTCACGCAGGAGGAACATGGAAGTAAGTTGTGTACACAATGGGGAGGGGGCCCTGAGCAGAGGGGAAGCAGGGCTTGGGAGTCAACAGAAGACAAGTCTGCTGTGGGCCTGTGCCAATGCTGGATAACAATCCCGATCATGATATATAAACTGAGTCTGCAAACGTAGGGGGTGGGGCCTTCCATGCACTCCTGGCCCCCCTGCCATTAGCTCCATAGCAGCTGCGTGGTCTGCCTATGTTGGCAGTATGCCACTGATTTAGGGTAGTTTCACAAGAAATTTTTGGGAGGCGGTTTTGAAGCAGATTTTCCACCAGGTTCTGTAGCCAAAACCAGATGTGCATGCTTTATATTTACAATTCCTTTTTAAATCCACTACTGGCTTTGGCTGAAAAACCTGCAGAAAAATCCTCACAATGCTTCACATCTTCCTCCAAAAAAACTCTGTGAACCTACTCTTACTTATGCGGTACTAATAAAGAAAAGTAATGTTTTTTTGCAGTGATGTAACTAGAACTGATTGGGCCCCACTCAAATATTTGAAGCCCCCCCCAGCAACTTCTTCGCAACCCTCATTCCCATGGCTAGTCAAGATTAAGCTCTCGCAGAAGAGGCCTGGCAGCCATTCCAACCAATTCCTACAGTGGCACTGTATACAGGGAGTGCAGAATTAGTAGGCAAGTTGTATTTTTGAGGATTAATTTTATTATTGAACAACAACCATGTTCTCAATGAACCCAAAAAACTCATTAATATCAAAGCTGAATATTTTTGGAAGTAGTTTTTAGTTTGTTTTTAGTTTTAGCTATTTTAGGGGGATATCTGTGTGTGCAGGTGACTATTACTGTGCATAATTATTAGGCAACTTAACAAAAACAAAAAACATCTCAACATTCACAAATATACATTTCTGACATTCAAAAACAAAACAAAAACAAATCAGTGACCAATATAGCCACCTTTCTTTGCAAGGACACTCAAAAGCCTGCCATCCATGGATTCTGTCAGTGTTTTGATCTGTTCACTATCAACATTGCGTGCAGCAGCAACCACAGCCTCCCAGACACTGTTCAGAGAGGTGTACTGTTTTCCCTCCTTGTAAATCTCACATTTGATGATGGACCACAGGTTCTCAATGGGGTTCAGATCAGGTGAACAAGGAGGCCATGTCATTAGATTTTCTTCTTTTATACCCTTTCTTGCCAGCCACGTTGTGGAGTACTTGGACGCGTGTGATGGAGCATTGTCCTGCATAAAAATCATGTTTTTCTTACCTTGCAGACTTCTTCCTGTACCACTGCTTGAAGAAGGTGTCTTCCAGAAACTGGCAGTAGGACTGGGAGTTGAGCTTGACTCCATCCTCAACCCAAAAAGGCCCCACAAGCTCATCTTTGATGATACCAGCCCAAACCAGTACTCCACCTCCACCTTGCTGGCGTTTGAGTCGGACTGGAGCTCTCTGCCCTTTACCAATCCAGCCAGCTGGCCCATCAAGACTCACTCTCATTTCATCAGTCCATAAAACCTTAGAAAAATCAGTCTTGAGATATTTCTTGGCCCAGTCTTGACGTTTCAGCTTGTGTGTCTTGTTCAGTGGTGGTCGTCTTTCAGCCTTTCTTACCTTGGCCATGTCTCTGAGTATTGCACACCTTGTGCTTTTGGGCACTCCAGTGATGTTGCAGCTCTGAAATATGGCCAAACTGGTGGCAAGTGGCATCTTGGCAGCTGCACGCTTGACTTTTCTCAGTTCATGGGCAGTTATTTTGTGCCTTGGTTTTTCCACACGCTTCTTGCGACCCTGTTGACTATTTTGAATGAAACGCTTGATTGTTCGATGATCACGCTTCAGAAGCTTTGCAATTTTAAGAGTGCTGCATCCCTCTGCAAGATATCTCACTATTTTTGACTTTTCTGAGCCTGTCAAGACCTTCTTTTGACCCATTTTGCCAAAGGAAAGGAAGTTGCCTGATAATTATGCACACCTGATATAGGGTGTTGATGTTATTAGACCACACCCCTTCTCATTACAGAGATGCACATCACCTAATATGCTTAATTGGTAGTAGGCTTTCGAGCCTATACAGCTTGGAGTAAGACAACATGCATAAAGAGGATGATGTGGTCAAAATACTCATTTGCCTAATAATTCTGCACGTAGTGTAGTGTCATTGTATAATACTGTTAAGGGGGCCCTGACAAAAATATTTTAGTCCTCCTCTTGAAAGGGCCTCTTGTGAGTTTTGGGACCTAAAGCAGCTGCTTCCCCTATAGCTACGCCCCTGTTTTTTTTTGTTATGTATTAGCTATTTTATGATAGGTCATTTGGTGGTGACAGGTTTACTTCAAGACAAAAGTGGCATAGTAATGTGTGTCCCTCACGGTTTGGACGATCAACTTGGGACAGTTTTTGAGGTCCCAGTCTGGTTGTTGGTGGTGGGTTTTAAAGTCTCCCCCCCCCCCCCCCCCGCCTTCTCCAGCTCTACATACTTTCTCCCCGCCACTCAGATCAGACTCTGGCTTCCAGTCTGTCTTCAACCAGACTTTTGGTCTCTGCTGGTAAGCTTCTTGCATAGGTACTGCAGTGAATGACTGGTCTCAGCAGCACTGGTGTGTCTCCAAGAGGCACAGTGATGTGCCCCCAAAAACAGCACCACACCTGTGAGCAGGTTATGGGTGGCATTTCTGAACAGCTCCATTCACTTCAATGGAACTGAGCAGCAATACCGGACGCAACCCATGTACCCACGTGTTGCACTGTTTCTGGAAGAAAGCAGCCATGTTTTTCTAATCCCGGACAACCCCTTTAAAGGCACCCTGTGTACCCCACTTACAATATGTGCATGCAGTGTCATGGCTCCTTGTTGCACCTCTCTGAAGTTAAAAAAAAATCTGCTTGGCAATTCCCATTGCAGTTATACTCCTACACAGCACTCCACCTGAAATCATCTGTGTCTGCCGAAGGTAGATGAAAACTCACAGCGACATGTACCATATGGCATGGTAGAATTTTTGCACTTTAGTAGTTAGAAAAAGGTTTAGCACTGTGTTAGCCAGTTTAAAAAAGTTTCATTGTTTGCGGTAAAAGAACTTAGACCATTATTTTGAGATGACTTCAGTAAAATAATCATATTCACATGATTATGGAAGTAGAAGTGCCCTCTTAGTATTAATTTATGCTTGAGCAGACTTCTGATCCATTTCTATTTGTCCGTATCTCATTTGTTCAGATATTAATAAAGCCATGATTATATCATTTAAAGTATATTTGTTTAGAATTAATCTGCAATATAGAACAAGGTTTAGTCATTCACTTCAGAAGCTCTCATTTATTCAAACCACCCAGGATATTTAGAAGAAGGAGCAAAGACAATTTGAACTGATTTCTTCTATGAATCTATTATCTTGTAATTTTATTTTCCCACTTTGTAATTGCATAATATACTTTCCATGTGCAGTGTAGATCACAAAGACCGTGCCAGGTCACCTCTGGGTGAAATAGTGGCATTTACTTTTCCACACTTCGCAAAGCAATGATTTTTAGAACTGCCTCAGTTGTCCTGGTGCTTGCTGAACGGATGATAGAGTGGTCATTAATTAAAGAGGTTTTCCAGGAATTTGACATTAATGGCCTATCTTCAGGATAGGTCATCAATATCAGATCGGTGGGGGTCTGAATCCCATCACCCCACCGATCAGCTGTTTGAAGGGGCCACTGTGTGCACTAGAGCTCCGGTGAGCATTGTGGTCTGTTCACATTGTATAGTGGCTCTGCTTGGTATTGCAGCTCAGCGCCGTTCACTTGAATGTGACCTAGCTGCACCTTGGACACTTGACCATTGTATGGTAACATAACTGGTCTAGGAAGAGGCCTAAGCACACAAAATGCCATGGCCTCTTCGAACTGATCGGCAGGGGTAACAGTAGTAGCCCACACCCTATTAGGGGCTTTCCAGGACATTGATGACCTATCCTCAGGATAGGCCATAAGTGTCAGATCAGTGGGTGTCCAACACCACCCACTCCCTCGGATCACCTACTTTGGCCAGCTGCTGGAATCGGAAACTATACAGTCTACAGGAAGGCCCTCTACTGTGTGGTTTCTGATGTTGGTGTACTGCAGCACAGCTCCCTTTTACTTGACTGAGCTGAGCTGCAGTACCACAACACAGCCACTATACTAGCCTTCTATTTCCAACTTCATACACCGTATAGTTTCCAACTTCGGTGGCTCCCTAAAATAGTTAATTGGTGGTGGTTATCTCATTTTAAAGGGGTTGTCTCATTTTAAACAATGGGGGCATATCAATAGGATATGCCCCTATGGTTTTATAGGTGGGGGTCCTAGCGGTGGGAATGGAGCTCCGCAAAGTGGTGGCTGAAGGACTCTAGTCCAGCCACAACCAAGTACTCTCAACATAGAAGTGAATGGGACCAGCATGACTGGCCACTGCTACCATTCACTTCTATGGGCCCGATGGAAATAGCCGAATCGGCACTCTGCTATTTTTGGCGGCCCCATAGAAAACTATACAGCATATGAAATGCATTGTACACTGTTCAGTATGTAGCACCAGCATACTGCAGCACAGCTCCCATTTGCTTAAAGATGTTGTCTCATCTCCGACAATGGGGTCATATCACTAGGATATGCCCCCATGGTTTTATAGGTGGGGGTCCTAGCGGTGGGACTGGAGCTCCGTAAAGTAGTGGCTGAAGGACTCCGGTCCAGCCACAACCAAGTATTCTCAACATAGAAGTGAATGGGACCAGCATGACCGGCCACTGCTCCCATTCACTTCTATGGGCCTGATGGAAATAGCCGAACCAGCGCTCGGCTATTTTTGGTGGGCCCATAGAAAATGAATAGAGGGCGGCTGCATGTGCGCAGTGCACCCTCCACCACTTTTGGTGCTCCATTTTTTATATGCGTGGGACCCGCACCTATAAGACAATGGGGGCATATCCTGAGATTAGAAAAACCCTTTAAACTTCAGTTCCCCAACATAGCCAATACACTAGCCTGCTTCCAACTCTATACATTCCAGCATCGGTGGCTCCCCAGGCTTCCAGGGCTCTTCAATATCTTAGCCCTGGAAGCCCCTTTAATTTTCTGACCTTCATAAAGGCCTGTTTAGGTTGAGCAAGCAGTCATAGATCAATACTGTCCCGTCCGAATTCATACTCTGGTCTAGAGCTTATTCTACAGAAAAATATATCTTATTAAGATGCATATAGGAACTGGAAAACTGAGAACTCTTATTTTTTTCTTTCACAATCACAGCTGAGAAACAAAGTGACACTCATTTAACAAAGAACTGCAAGATAATTGTCAAAGAGTGTTAAATGTGCAGCTTTTATGCAACTCCTAAAAAAAATCCTGATCACGAAAGAGCTTTTTGCACACCCTCCAAAGAACTTCAATTAAAGGAGTTTTTCTTCTGCTTAGCAATCTAGTCTTCATTTACATATGTTTTCCAAAAGTTTCAAAGTAATAGGTTGTAATAGCAGTGGTAGACTGCGGCAGTGTCATTGAGTATGCGGATCATTGTTAGATACAAGGGAAGACAGGTTTAGCTTGAAATTTGCATTCTCGTTATTAATCCATTTTCATTGCATTCCCTTCCGTAAATAAACTTTTTTTAACCACAGAATGGAAATACTGTATTAAGACTTGAACACTCCAGCACTCCACTTGTTATCCACAGGGAACTTTGGGTAAATTATTTCATGTACACCTGAGAGATTGGCCATCTGTGCTATAGACTCACACTGCAGCCGTATTGATGATGTAAGTCTACCATTAGGAATGCATTGCGTCTCACTCCAGCCATTACAGAAATGATGCTTAGGTTAAGCATCTGACTCGATCAGCCTTATTTCATACTAAAATAGTAAGTAAGGTTATCATAATGCGGACTATCTACCCAATGAAGTTAATGGGTCTCCCAAAAAAATGGGGACTATACACGAACTGCATCCATATTTTGCGAATCTGTGATTTGCAGACAGAAGGATACGGTCGTATGCATGAGGCCTTATAGAAAGATTAACAGTCACAGTTTTTGTCGCACATCATTTTGCAGCAAAATCAGTGACTTTTCTTCACTCCAGCATGTTGAGAAAAGGGAGCGTGGAGCAGGCAGCGAACAGGGCATCTCATTCATCATTTTCTACGTCCGTTTTTGGTGTAGGAAAATGGCTTAAATCTACGCCAGCAAGGTAGCTGGTGTAGATTTAAGTCTGTCATATGACCTGCTGGGAGAAGCACCAAAGTTATTTAGAGACCTATGCCTCGACGTAACTTTGGCACTTCCTCCAGCAGGTCATATGACAGACTTATATCTACACCAGCTCCCTTGCTGGCATAGATTTAAGCCATTTTCCTACACCAAAAACGGACGTAGAAAATAATGAATGAGATGCCATCAGTGCAGAGGGACTTAGGACTGGTGGAAAACGCCAGTCTTAGAAAATGAGCCCCATAGTTTAGAAACTGTTGATTGCATAGAGATCAATAATGCAAGGGTTAATAGAGCCTAAAAGATATTTTTCTTATTTGTGTGATGGCAATCCTTAAAGGGGTTGTGTGGTTTTCTCAAACCGATGACCTATTCTCCAGATAGGTCATCAATAATGGATCATCGGGGGTCCAACTCCCGGCACTCCCCACTGATCAGCTGTTTGAAGAGAAGGCAACGCCTGGCCAAAATTCCACTCTTCGCACCGCTACCCTGATTCTGACAGATGTTTTTCCCTGCCCAACTGGAAGTGGCATGTTCATGCGGTTGTTACAGACAATCACTGTCCTCACAGACATAGTACTGTGTAGAACAAAGTATACCTAAATATGCTAAGGTGTTTTCAAAGTTAAATTACATTGTATAGCATTACACTACTATTATAAACCAAACTAACCCTTTATAATGTAACAACCTACGTACCAAGTATCACAGTCGCTGCTCTGGTATCGGAGGCAGAGCCTCTGCGCTTGCAATGCTACTCAAAGCAGCAGCACAGGAGCTTGATTGTTAGGGCTGGGCGAGATGTCCGTCCCTGTCAATCAAGAGACAGGGGGGGGGGGGCTGACTTCTGCAACAGCAGGGACATCCCTTGCAGCTATTTGATGTATGAATTGATTCACTCACCCCTAACAAGTCCTATAACAAAGACCCCTGCTCAGCAGAAATAAGCTCTTCTATATTGTTCTTAGAAGGGAAGACGTTGCCAGTGCGTCTACAGATTTATTGTTTGCACCCGACCTTTCTGTTATTGACGCCACAAATACTGCGCTTAAATTGGGCGAACTATCTCCTAATATCCACAGGATTCAGCCCCTCAGTTGGAATCTCTATTGACCGTTTACATTGATCAGGTCGATGTCTGTGCTAATATCATAATAAACATTTTACACAGGATGATGGCTATCCAGGGACTTGTAACAGGAGGAAAGAGAATTGCATGTAATGTGACTAATGAGTAACAATAAAGTATGGCTTGTTGGTAATGTTTAATAATCACAATTAAAGTAACGAATATATTTTCTATGGGCAGAGTAATTGTGCATATACTAAACTGCCGGCTCTGCACCCTCAGGACTCATTAATATTTGTTTTGTTCTCATAAATATCTTGCCACATTAATTTTTTTCCTATTCTTGGATGCATGACAGCCAGATGAAAGGATGTGAAAATACAACCCTGATCCATACAGCATTCTGGCTCTTTCACACGTTTACAGGGTGCCAGGGCGCATTCAGTTTTGTACAGGGTCCTTAAAAGTAATTGCTCATTCATTTACGACCTACCTACATATAGAGTTATGACCTGGTGTCTACTAGCTTTATGCTATTTGTGCCAAGTTGAAAACCAGGGCTGCATTTTTAGAGTGGGCACATGGGAGAATCTGCCCCCACGACTTGTGGGCCTCCTGGGAACATTACCAATCAACATTTAAAAACAGTAAAAGAACTGAACGTTGTCAATCAAAACTGTGTAATGGCTTGCTACATAATGGCTCCCAGGCAGTGCTTTTTAAGCAGACCGCCATTTAGGTTCGGTCTGTTTTTATCGAAAACCCATTCACTTAAGTTAATGGGTTTTGTGGGAAAATCCAAGCAGGATAATACATAGTTCAATTTTCCCAGCACAGACCAATGGTCCTTGTGGAGATCGGCTCATGTAAATTGTCTCAATGAATAATAGGTCAGTTATCATTTGTCTAAATGATCCTTTTAGGACAGGGTCAGCCTATACCACTTTGGCCCGCATAAGTTTTCTTTTACACATTGACTATAAGTCAAAGATGTATATTTTTGAGAATTCAGTCTTGAGTCTATAAGTCAGTAAGCCGGTGGCCTTTGGTCAGAAATTCTGCGTAGTCAAAAACTCATAATCCTAAAACTCCTTATTTTTCCAAAGCACAGTTGACATATTTTATTTTGAGGGGAAATAGGGCTATTTCAGTGAATATCGATATGTGAACTAAGATGCATATTTGTTGTTTCTGAAGGACTGTAACTATTTTAGGTTTAAACTCTATGGACACCTTCGGGGCAATTTTGTAATGGATGCATTTTACTAGTTTTGGGCTAAAATGATTTTTCATTTGGTCTTTATTAAAATTTATTTTCAGCAGTTTTTGTGCTACATGGGGTTAAAAATCAGTCTTTTTGCAGACTGTCCCTCCTGAGTTCTGTCAGCTCATGTGAAGTCTCATCTCTGATTTCTGGATATCATATAAACACTCATTTAAGCCATGTTCTTATTAGTTTGATAAGGATTTAGCTATAATGAGTGTTTATTAGGTCAGGAGATCAGAGACAAGACTTCACATGAGCTGCCAGCTGATGGAACTCAGGAGGGACAGTCTGCAAATAGACTACTTTTAATCGCATGTGTCACTAAAACTGCAGATTTTTTTTTATAAAGGTCAGTTGAAATAATACGTTTTTAGCCCAAAATAAGTAAAATGCAATCATAAAAAAAATTGGCCGAAGGTGTTCCTAGAATTTCTTTTTTGGCTGGGAGTTGTCACTGCATCACATCTACCCTCACAAGCGAGAGGAGAGGTGTCTGAGAATGGAAGGCTGCTCGGTCTGTTGCAGGTTTGTCGCAACCCATATGCATTAGATTGTGGCCAAATCATGTTGAACTTGCTGCAGTTTCCGACTACAGAGTAGGCAGGTTTCATTACAAGCTCCTGATGAAATCTCATTGCTTTTGAGCACTGAAATGTGTTGAGTAGTAGATGTAAATGAGGCGAATGTTGACTGTTGATTTCCAGCATGAAGAAGATAAAATCTTGCATATTCTTTGTTAAATATTCCAAATGTACACACAGTGCAGTGAAAGAGGTCCCTCCATGTTCCTGGTCAGACCGACATGTTTTGAGCCAGCCGGTTCTTAGTCATGATCATGACTAAGAGCCGGCTGGCTCGAAACATGTCGGTCTGATCAGGGACATGGAGGGACTTCTTTCACTACACCGTGAGTACATTTGAAATATTTAATACAGAACATACAAGATTTTATCTCCTTCATGCTGGAAATCTGTTTATCTGAATGAAGTTTACGGTGAGCTGACCTGGCTTTTCCGCCGCACGACTGAACCGGTGAGCTGGATTTTTATTCATTTATACAGATGACATAACACTTTAACCCGATAAGTGAGGGTGTCTAGTAGTTCACAGTAAAGATTGAGGATCAGATATATGAATTGAATTTTAGTGAGCGAACCAGTGATCAACTTATTCCATGAGCCTTATGTGTGTATAACTGAGCTTGAATGCATGATTATCTAGAGCTCGAAAACATACCGAGATGTAATTACTGGTGTAACATCACCTGGTGTTTCCCTCTCCCCCTTCCTACCCCCTGATCAAATCTTTTAAGTAGGGAGTTGGGAATTACATTTGAGGAATAATTTCTGATTATCCATGAAGGGTATCACAACGCAGGTGATTTGGCAGTTTTTGCCTGTTGTGGAAGTATAGAGGAACTTAAAGTACAGTTTTAACAATAATGAAAAATGTGATGTGATGTGACAGCGATACCAAATAATGTGAAACTATAAGACCTACTAACAGTGCTCTATATATGGCATGGTTTAAAGGGATTCTACACCTTGCTCAAAGTAATTGTCAGCATGCAGGATTTTAATTTCTAAAACAGTCTTTTAGGAAACTTTCTGAAAGCAACAAGTTTACATTTTTTGCCAATCCCTTCATTTTTTAGCAGCAGAAGGATATGGGCAGCATCTGAGATCACTTGTGTTTTCTAGAGGAAATGATTCTGAGGGCCCCACCTCTGTGTATATAGGACTATAAGGGCCCTGTTTTATTAGGGGTCCATTATTGCCAGAGCTTGGGCCCATCGGAGGTTGGCTAGTCCAACCCTGACTAAGGGGATGAGTTTAGTAGAGTGAGTGGCTGTGACGAAACCAACCTCGCCACTGGGTGGTGGAGAAGCCTGGCTACCAGCCTCTTGCCCCAGGATTATGGGCCCTCTCATCAGCCAGGCTTCCTTTGTTCACAAAGGACATTTTACTAACTTTGAACCCCTGGTCTAATTCGTGCCATTTTGGGATATGTTAAATGTCTATGTGTACTGTAAAGGGTGGGACATTGTATATTTGAGTAGTGATGTCTGTCCGATTGTCACCACGTGTGTATTGGTGATTTCCCTTTGTCCTGAGAGATAATTAAATTACTCCTCAGTTGTCTCAAGGACAGAAGACACTGTGTATTCTCCTGCCTGTGATACAATTGCATCAACCCATTGTGTAAGGTAATTGTATCACAGGCAGAGGGGAGGGTTTTGTGTGGGAGTGTCTGAGTGTATTGTACGTGTTTATTGGTTGTTTTAACAAAACCAAGTGGGTGGTAACCTTGTTGGAAAATGTGTAAAAGTCAATGCTTGTGTGTTCAATAAAAAGTTCCTGTTTTACCCTTCATCATGTTGAGGCTGGTGTTTGGGTAACTGATTGACACTGGGGATTGCTATACGCTTAAGATTTGCTATACTCCCCTGGCTATACTATTAGCTCTTGTAAGAGCTGTTCCTGCTCTCTGGATTTAGGAGAGGTTCACCCACTGGAGCCTGGAGCCTTGTCGTAGGTCCGGATGGGTAGGAGACGGTGAGATCTCAACCAAGCTTCGGCGGTTTGTGGGGTCTGCAGCGCTTACGGTGTCAAGTGGAGTGCTTGGAGTCCTCGGGAAGCACTAGGAGCATCCATCGACGGAAGTACCCGGTCGGGGTGCTAGGAGATCCGTTTCAGTGGATCTTAACATTTCTGGTCTTTTTACAGATAGACAAGTAGGGTAAGGTTCCTTCTTGGGCCTTTTATATATCTTGATTTCAGTTTGAGACAGAATAGGATAAGAGGAGATGAAGATGTCAAGTGAAATTTTGCTGGAACTATTAAACATACAGGTGTGTGAATCTTATTTTCAGTTGCAGTCTTTAATTCCAACTGAGAAAAAATTAAATCAAGTCCTCAGTCTGTTACAATCTTTAAAAATACATTTCCATAATTTCTAACTGATTGTTTTAGAACCGTGATGCTAATTTTGTTGTCTTTTCAATGAGAGTAGCTAATTAAATTTTTGACAAATTGGTATAGTAAGAATTATTTGGGTACTGTAATGTTTAATAGTACTATTAGTTGTTGTCATACTCCATGATGCTGGTGTGTTTTTGCCTCTTGACATTGGCGTAGTATATTTCCTGCCAGTGAGAATACAGCTTATATTAAACTGCTTGTTGTACATTAATCATTTTTACTACACTTTCGCACACTGAATAATTTTTGCTTGTAGCACACTGTCCATTTCAGTTTAGAAAACCACATATTTTGATTGAAGATCCAATGATGAAAATTCCTAAATGGCTGTTAATAGCTGCTAGACTGAAAATGATGGCTGCTGTCATTGCGTATTATGAAGACTATGAATTTTACTTTACAAGTGAAGCTATTGTTAGATAAACACACTTCTCGATAAAATCTAATTAATTTAACTCCTATTCCCATAATAGCTTTTTAACATATGTGGTAGTATAGTAAACAGACCTGGATTTTGAATTTTTATCTCTTGAAAGCATTTTATATACCTCTGTGCTTTAATAATACAGTCAATATCCAATATCAAACTGCAATGTTCCTAGTTTTGTACAAATATAGTCCAAGAGCCACTTAGCAGTGCTCTGAAACAAAGGAACTCTGGGGGACATTTACACTATATATACTGTGTATGGACAAAAGTATTAGGACACCTACACATTACACCTACAGTATAGGAGCTTTATTGAGGTTCTATTCTAAATCTATTGTCATTAATATAGAGTTGATCCTCTCCCCATCCTTTGTAATTAAAACAAATTTCACTTTTCTTTGAAGGCGTTCTACAAAATTGTGGAATGCGTCTGTAGAAATTTTTGCCAATTTATTCAGAATACCATTTGGGAGGTCAGACACTGGTGTTGGCCTAGCAGGCCTAGCTCACAGTCTCCATTCTAGGTTATCCCAAAGGTGTTCAGTAGGGTTGAGTTCAGTACTCTGTGTGGCCAGTCAAGTTCTTCCATACCAAACATACCCAACCATGTCTATATGGACCTTGCTTTGTGCACTGGGGCACGGTTATGCTGGAGCAAAAAAGGTCCTTTCCCAAACTGTTCACACAAACATGGAAGCATACAGTTGTCCAAAATTTAGAACAGAAGGGTTGGGCATGTTGAAATCCAACAATGCAATCCTTTTCTCTGGCATCGGCCATTATCGTTAGATGGTAACCCAACCCCGCTAAAAGCAAGGTTTATCCAATATTAATCTAATATGTATTTCAAACTTAACATCGAGCAGCTCTGTCATGGTAGTTGCACAATTACTGTAAATGATCATTTAAATCTGCTCCATACATTTTCCACACTTGGTCCTTATCAGATTATTAATAAAGGAAAGTTAATGGTCATGTGATGACTGAAAAAAGCAAAAACCTTACTTTCCTAAACTCATCATGATTTGACAAGAATAATTGAAATCATATTGTATAGCTCTTATTGTAACAAGAGGAGGTCTGAATCCCAGTTGAAGATATACGCTAGATGGGATCTCAAGATTATAAAAATATGGAGCTAAATGGGATAGCAAGGGAAAAATAATTTGGGGGAATTATAACTAGTTAGAAGTAATACACCGAAATATAATACTGCAAGTCATAGACACAATGTGATTTATTACATCTTGAAGGCTGGCGTACTTGAAGGAAACATCTAAAGGATGAACGAGGAAAGACTGTCTGCATATATTGAACAGCAAGATGGCTGGGCTTAGAGCACACAGCAGGGCTTAAAAGAGATGACCTAAGGATGAGTTATTTGAAGAAAATGTGTGACATTGGTTGCAAGTGAAGTAAAGAAAGAAGGAAGCATGACATCCATGTCTTTATAAAAGCTATTGAGAGTGAAAAAGGCAAAGCAGAGGCTTAAAATAGAATTGTGGCCACAATTATTAAAAAGCAGACAGTTCCTTATTTGCTGAAGTTTGCAGTATGCGCAGAACGTGTCAGAAGTGTTTTCAACAAACATAGTCTGAAGAGGGATACAGACAAATCAATGGGTGTTAAGAATTCAATATAGCTAAAGGACATTCATCAAAAGGTAGTTACCACAAGAGATCAGACGAAGTGGAGTTCGATCCGAATTTCAGGAAAAATTTGATTCGCAATGAATGCAAATTTCAGCACGGTTCGTGGTGTGAGGACATGGGGCAAGGAACTCTGGGAAGGACTGTTGGGAGGGAAATCACCTAATTGGCAGTGTGGCAATTTTTTGTTAAGCTGCCGGAGGAGGTTAACATGGCCATATGTAGAATATGTAGGGAGAAGGTGAAGCATGGCCAGGGTGCCAATGTTGGCACCACAGCCCTGCGTCAACATATGCAGCGTCACATCCTGATATGGCTGCTGCTACTGCCTTCTCCACACTATGTCACCTTGCCACTCTGTGGTGTCCTCCTGATGCTGCTGCTACTGCCATCTCCACACTATGTCACCTTGCCACTCTGTGGTATCCTGCTGCTGCTACTGCCATCTCCACACTTAGTAACCTTGTCACTCTGTGGTATCCTCCTGATGCTGCTGCTACTGCCATTTCCACACTATGTCACTTTGCCACTCTGTGGCCTCCTCCTGATGCTGCGCCTGCTCTTGCCATCTCCACACTATGTCACCTTGCCACTCTGTGGTATCCTCCTGATGCTACTGCCATCTCCACATTATGTCACTTTGCCACTCTGTGGTATCCTGATGCTGCTGCTGGTACTGCCATCTCCACCCTATGTCACCTTGCCACTCTGTGGTATCCTGACGCTGCTGCTGCTGCCATCTCCACACTATGTCACCTTGCCACTCTGGAGTATCTTGATGCTGCTGCTGCTACTGCCATCCCCACACTAGTCACCTTTCCACTCTGTGTTAGCCTGATGCTGCTGCTGCTACTTCCATCTCCACACTATGTCATCTTGCCACTCTGTGATATCCTCCTGATGCTGCTGCTACTGCCATCTCCACACTGTCACCTTTCCTCTCTGTGGTATACTGATGCTGCTGCTACTGCCATCTCCACACTATGTCACCTTGCCACTATGTGGTATCCTGATGCTGCTGCTACTGCCATCTCCACACTATGTCACCTCACCAATATGTGGTATCCTCCTCATGCTGCTGCTGTCACCACTTCCAGACTCAGTCATTGTGCCATTCTGTGGCCTCCTCCTGATGCTGCTGCTGCCACCACCTCCACACTCTGTCATTAAGCCACTTTGAGGTCTCCTCATGCTGCTGCCTACTCCAGACTCTGTCATTGTGCCACTCGGTGGCCTCCTCATACTGCTGCCAAATCCAGACTTTGTCATTGTGCCACTCGGTGGACTCCTCATACTGCTGACACCTCCACACTTTGTCATGGTGCCACTCTGTGGCCACCTCATGCTGCTGCCACCTCCACAATCTCTCGTCATCGAGCTACTCTGACCTCCTCATGCTGCTGACACCTCCACACTTTGTCTTCGTACCACTCTGTGGCCTGCTTATGCTGCTGCCACCTCCACAATCTCTCATCGTCGTGCTACTCTGTGGCCTCTTGATGCTGCCACCACCTCCAGACTTGGTCATTGTGCCACTCGGTGGTCTCCTCCTGATTCTGCTGCTGCCGCCACCTCCAGACTCTGTCATTGATCCACTCTGTGGTCTCCTCATGCTGCTGACGACTCCAGACTCTGTCATTGTGTCACTCGGTAACCTCCTCATACTGCTGCCAACTCCAGACTTGGTCTTTGTACCACTAAGTGGCCTCCTCATACTGCTGCCAACTCCAAACTTGGTCATTGTGCTATCAGTGGCCTCCTCATACTGCTGCCAACCCCAGACTCTGTCATTGTGCCACTCTGTGGCCTGCTCATGATGCTGCCACCTCCACAATCTCTCGTCGTCATGCTACTCTGGCCTCCTCATGCTGCTGACACGTCCAGACTCTGTCATTAGGTCACTCTATGGTCTCCTCATGCTGCTTCCACCTCATCACTATGATATAGGTGATATAGGTCCACTCTGTGGACTCCTCATGCTGTTCCCACACCCCCACTTCATAACTAGGCCACTATTTTGCCTTTTGGCCTGGCTGACATCATGATTTATTTGACCTTTCTTCTTATCTTTCTGCAGGAAGAAAAAAGAGACGCACAATGAATCCTGTCTGTGTAGCAGCTGTAAGGCCTGTATGGTCCCATCAGAATTGGCATATGATTTGGTAGCCAAAAGCAGGAGTGGGTACAAAACAGAAGACATGCAAATATTCCATTCATGTGTCATCTCTGTTTTAGATCCACTCCTAGTTTTTGGGGGCATTAGCAATACTGATGGATTATTGAGCAAATGCTGACCGAGTGAAGGTGTATGCTCCACAGACAGGATCCGTATTTTGTGGGTTATTGTTCTGATGGATCAGAGGAAGGGCAAATTAATCAACGATGTCAACACAAACTTACTGCTGACACCCTCTCCACTCTGTCCGGGGGGGGCTCTACTTGTATACGCATTTAATAGAACCGGTTCTGTAGACATCTATGTGGAATCAGCTAGCGACGGTATAAAAGGAGTGCCCTTCTTCTTGACGCTAACATCGACCTGTAAGGCTGAGTTGATACTTTCGTTATTTGGTCAGTTTTAGCCCTGTGACTGCCCAAATAAGTGAAATGTGCAGTGATTCTAAGAGCGACGCCTGTCATCTGCATGTCATACGGACTCGCAGTATTATTTCACTACCAAAGCAGACTCCCTATGCATGTTACTACAAGGCACAGTGTTCTACACCACTATAAAGGCTCTCTGCAGCCAGGAAATAGCAGTTTTTTTTAATGTAATTCGCCACAAATATATTCGAATCAAACCAAATTTTTCACAAAAATTTCTGCAAACCGGCGAATCGAATTTTGGAAAAATTCGCTCATCTCTAGTTACCACCAATGCTGATGTGTCAGTGAGAATGTCCAACATGACTATAAGAGGGCAACCAAATTGACAAACAGTTGTAGACCTTACAGTGGTTGAAATACATGTCTCAATTCTGGGCCTTACTGCCTACTTTGACTCTTAGTGGCTAGGAAGCAGTTGTTAACATTGTGCATGTCAAGCAGTTGGTAAAGGAAACCACCAGCCAGTTTATGAACGAAGTGAAAATGACCTAAAAGTTGGAGCATTTTTTTTATTTTTTTTTTGGGAATATACACTTTTGTAAAAAAATTAATTAGTCACCTCTTCTGACAAGTCTCTTTCAGGAAATAATTGCATTTCCTATAACATAACACTGCTGAATCATCTCTGATATGAGGAGAAGAGAAACGCTAAGTCCATTAGACAACCAGGGATAATCTAGTCTAGGCTGAGGGAAGAAACCAAACATACACTATTGCAATGAATTAATTTCACAAGAGCTTGTACCTTTATCAGAAGAAAGAACTCTTCAAGCTTATGTGAAGCTCTGATGTGTTAAAGGGGTTCCCCAGGCTTTTTGAGAACCCAATGTTTTCTTCGTACCTAGACAGATTATTCAATACTTGCCCACCGCTGCTCTGCCCATGCTGCCCATCTCTGCAGCACTCACAGGGGTTGCAGGATCTTTTGCTTAGATCCAGAAATGACCCAAAGTGGCTACATTGAACAGACATGGCTGATACTTTTGTTTCTCAGAACTAGCAATGAGAGTAAAAGTTAAGGAGAGTTTCAAGTGTTTTTGTGAAGTTATTTTAGGAAGTCTAGGAAATGTTCTCTACGCAGAAGTGACGTGCACCAATCTGTTACTAGGTACACTGCCACACTAATGGAATTGCTGAAATGGCCGGTAATTCAGGTCTGGTACTTCCATAGCCTACAGAAATAAAGTGCTTAAACGACACGCTTAATGCCAGTTGACATCACAACTATTATCGCTCTGCTCCTTGCCTTCTACAGCAACAAAGCTCTTAGCAGATATGCTTTCAGAGTATGAGACGAGTTCTGGAATGATGGAAATCTCGGACATTTAAACAGCCTGCACCACGGAAGGTATGGAACTTGGTCCTCCTATAGAAGCATCAGCTAGTCATGAAGGAGTACTTCAGTATATACATCAAAGCTATTTGGCATAAGTGTTATTTTTGCACAGCATTATCAATAAAGACAGGTTGCCATGCTTGTTTGTGCACTTATAAGAACTAGTGTTGGGCGAGCATGCTCGGCCGAACACCATTTTGACTCTAGCGTCGCGATGCTCGGCACAACACGGTCTTCGGCCAAACACCGCGTGTGCTCGAGCGTGATGCTCAAGTCTCCTCCCCGCACATTTGGGGAAGTGCGAGGAAGTACTGGCACTCACTGTAATGCCGTAGCCATAATGGTTACTGGTATCACAGTGATTGGCTGGTGGGAACGCGTCATCGGGTGCTATATAGCACCCGATTACACGTGGTTCAGTTCAGTCTTAGCCAGGGAGAGCTACAGCAGAAGGGACAGATAGTGTAGGGACAGGAATATTATTATTTTTTTTAGGCAGGGTTTAGTGTTAATAGGTATTAGAGACCCAAAATACATTTTAAGGACTATTGTTTTATCTGGCTGCAATATATATTATTAGTGCAACCTGCGCTAAATTGTGTGCAATTGTTTGGCCGCTGCTGACAGTGACACAACCTCTGCTACATCTGTTGTGTTACATTTGCGCATCATAAATATCTGTGACATTCAGCGCAATTGTTTGGCCACTGCTGACAGTGACATTACCTGCGCTACATCTCTTGTATAACTTTTGCGCATCCTAAATATCTGTGACATTCAGTGTAATTTTTTCGCTGCTTGTGACAGCGACATTACCTGCGCTACATCTCCTGTATAACGTTTGCGCATCCTAAATATCTGTGACATTCAGTGTAATTTTTTCGCTGCTTGTGACAGCGACATTTCCTGCACTACATCTCCTGTATAACGTTTGCGCATCCTAAATATCTGTGACATTCAGTGTAATTTTTTGCGCCTACACTTACAAAACCTGCGCTACTGTATGTGTGACACACTTGCAAGCATATATACCATTTAATATGCTCAAGGCGAGCAGTAAGAGACGGGGAAGTGACCATGCTGCTGAAGGTGTGCGCAGAGGCCGTGACCCTGGGCACGGTTAAACTGTGCCTGTTGCCAGAGCACAAGAAACACACTCATCCATGATACCTAGCTTCATCTCCCAGTTTGCAGGGCGGCGCAGGACACCACTCTCGAAGTCACACCAGTGCGACCAGGTGGTCGTTTGGATTGCAGCAGATAATGCTTCCAGTCGGTTAAACACCACAAAGTCCAGTCTCAGTAGCCAAGAGTCTGGTCAACCCTGAAAAAAAGTTAAAAAAAAAAAATATATATTTTTTTGGGAAAAATTATATATTTTTATATTTATATTTTTAAAATAACCTTATACCATTTTAGAAATCGTTTGATATAATTGATTTTATAAAATTGATTCTATCAATTTAATATTAAAGCATTAATATCAAAGCATTATCAATATTATTATTATTAATATATTTATAATAATATATTTATATTTATATTCTATTCATATTCAATCTATACATATATATATGGAGATATATCCCTCCCCCTAAATTTTCTTGCCTTGTCAGACTATATTATAGGCACTATAATACATATTATTATTAATATATTTTTTCTTTTATATGTAAAAACCGTTTTTTGACCAACTATAGTTTTTTAAATGTGTGTTTTGATCTTCTTTAATGATCCTTAAAATATCTATCATTTTACATATTATTTGGCATATTGTTTTGCATATACACATATACATGTATTTTCCATGCATATGGGAGCCTTCCTGAGATCCAATACAGGGGCACTCACTCCTTCCATTCCAACCCAATACACTGTTTGGGACTGACATTAGATGGAACGCACGCCGACAAGCGTGCGTTCCACAGTTGTCATGGATCTCATGGGGCCGCCCATCATCTGAAGCTCCGGGTGTTCGATTTGCCGACATCCGGCTTGGCAGCGGAATGGAACGCGAGCCGACCAGCTTGCGTTCCATGGTTACCATAGCCTTTATGGGGCCTCCTGTTCCTTAACGCTCCTTGTCTTCCTGTTGTTCCGGTCTGTCTAAGTGGAACGCACGCATCACTGTGTGCGTCCCACAGGTTCCGCCCCACCTGCATTTTTTGTTTTGCCGATACGCAGCTACAACTTTGAATATCTCCATTTAGGAGAGGTAATATATGTCTTTATGTATGGCAGTATGTTTTATGTTATATGTTTGCCATCTGCATTTATCCTAAGGCCTGATGTAACATCTTTATGCAAAATTCTATGCGTTCCACTGACGCCATATCCATTTTTTCCGGCAGCTAAGTTCAGAATTTCTATTTCTTCTTCCATTTTTGATTTAAATATTATTGGCTTTAATTGTAATATCGTTTGTCCCCCTATGGGACTGTTGTAAAACCGATATAGATAGATTTTTGCATTCTTGAGGTGACTGTGTATGATGTCATTTCCGTAGCCACGCCCACAAGAATTTGTCGCCGATTTTCGATTTGTTTTGATTTGTTCATTTGGTATATATGTATCTGTAGACAATCACTCACCTTCTCTATCTGCTCCTGAGGAAGGGGACATTATATAGACCCCCGAAACGTGTTGATCTTGTTTTATTCTAATTAAAGAGAGATTTCACAAAGTTAAGGATCCGCCTGCTGTTTCCATCTCCACCGCAGATTCGGTCTACTTACCTGGATCTCTACCATTCTGCGAACGACCTCGGATCAGGGGGGTGTCACCACAGGTGTCTTGAGCTTATCCTGTAGGTGACCCTCCTTGTGAAGTGAGTGGAAAAGCTCTAGGCTCTTATTACTTGTTTTTATGTATGTATATTTATACATGTATGTGCCAATCTTCCTTTGAGCTCCATTTGATATACCTCTCTTGTTGAGAGGTGTATAGATTTTGAGGTCTTGGTTTAGTTAGAACTATATGTTATTATAGTAAAGGCCTCTTTGGCGTTAATACCGACAAGAACCAACGATATCAATACTTTATTCACCGGTCTTGTATGTTTATCTATTGGGGTATTTACCTATCTGATCGCTATCTTCCTATATATTTATCACAGACTGGAGGCTTGGCGCTCATCCTTTTCCTTCCTGGTGTCGTTCCTATTACTTCACGGGTTACGGATTTTGTTTTTTCTGTTCTACTTCCTTCCTCCCACCATGGAGAGTCTTGGCAAACATTCTTGATTTGGGCCTCTTGCCAAGCCCGCTTGAAGACAGACATGAGGAGATCTTGCGCCCTGATTCCCAAACTTTTGAGCATCCATAGTCAGAAGAAGATGACGGTGGGGAATGGCAATTAATGTTTCACGAGGTGGATGATGATGATGAGACACAGTTGTCAATAAGCGAGGTTGTTAGGTCAACAAGTCAGGAGGATTACAAGAGTGAGGAAGTGGAAGAGGAGGTGGTGACTGATGAAATCACTGACCCAACCTGGGAAGGTGGCAAGCCGAGCGAGGACAGCAGTACAGAGGGGGAGGGATCCGCAGCACCACAACAGGCTGAAAGAGTCAGTGGGTGGCAAAAGGGAGAAGGTGTGCCACACCAAACAGGCCCACAACTGTTCCCCGGAGCACCCCCTTGTGGCAATCTCCCTTGCCAAGGGGTAGGTGTTCCGCAGTCTGGCTTTTTTTCATGAAAGTGCGGATGATAAAATAATTTTCATTTGCAACCTGTGCCGTACCAAAATTAGCAGGGCCGTGAACACTATCAACCTCACCACCACCAGCATGATGCGCCACATGGTATCAAAGCACCCTAATCGGTGGGCTGAACGCCTGGGTCCACAA
This sequence comes from Bufo gargarizans, assembly GCF_014858855.1. Lineage (NCBI taxonomy): Eukaryota > Metazoa > Chordata > Amphibia > Anura > Bufonidae > Bufo > Bufo gargarizans. Next base: position 80,230,918 of record NC_058088.1, on the reverse strand, counting down.
TCAGTGTCTGCGAGTCACACCATTGCCTCCTCTTCCCTTGTGTTACGTGCTTGCCAATCCCCTGTCCAAGATGCAGGCCCGGATGCCTTCTGCCATGCACCTGGACCTTCGCAAGCACCATCAGCTAGCACATCCACTTCTGTGTCCCAGCGGAGCGTACAGAGGTCCTTACCCCAGGCCTTTGAATGAAAGTGCAAATACCCACCCACCCACAGGTCATAGCACTAAGTGCGCCTTTCCAAATTGCTGGCCTGGAAATGTTGCCATTTCGGCTTGTGGACACTGAGGCTTTCTGCAGCCCTTCGTTACTCAGTCCCCAGCTGCCACTACTTTTCCTGGTGTGCCATCCCCGCCTTACACCAGCATGTGTCCCGTAGCATCACCCGTGCCCTGACCAATACAGTTATTGGGAAGGTCCACTTTACAACTGACACATGGACAGGTGCTCTTGGCCAGGGACGCTACATTTCCACACTGAGTGAAAGTTGTGGAGGCCGGGAGCGAGTCGTACTCTGGGATGGCACAGGTGCTACCGACGCCAAGGATTGCGGGCCCTACTTCTATCAGGATTTCCGCCACCACCTACATTAGTGGCTGCAACCCCCCCCCCCCTTCTCCTTCTCCACCTCCTCCTCCACTTCCACCTCTAAATTCTCATCTGGCAGCACCAGTCAGCCATCAGTCAGTAGCTGGAAGCAGTGTAGCACTGAAGTGGGGAAGTGGGGAGTTATCTCTCACCACTCAACCTACAACCAGGCATGGTTGTGTATGATAATGGCCGTAACTTGGTGGCGGCTTTGGACCTTGGCAATCTCACACACATTCCATGCCTAGCCTATGTGTTCAACTTAGTGGTTCAGCGGTTTCTCAAAACCTACCCCAATTTGCCTGAGCTACTGGTGAAGGTGCGCTGCGTGTGTGCCCATTTCCGTAGCAGCGCTTGAAATTGGCAGCTCACTGACTGTTGTGCGACATGAGCACGTGCTGGAACTCCACGTTCCACATGTTGGCCAGACTTTGTGAGCAGCAGAGGGCAGTAGTAAAATACCAGCTGCAACATGGTCATCACCTTTCCAGTCAGCTTCCGCTCTTCACAAGTGACGAGTGGGCATGGATGTCTGACCTCTGTGAGGTTTTACGCAACTTTAAAGGAATCAACACAGATGTTTAGTGGCAATGCCGCTATTATCAGCGTAACCATCCCACTTCTGTGTCTACTAAAACGCTTGCTGCTCACAATGAAGGCGGACGCTTTGCATGTGAAAGAGGTGGAAATGGGGGAAGACAGTATACAGGGTGATAGGCAGACCACCCTCAATTTGTCTTCTCAGCGCGAATTAGATGAGGATGAGGAGGAGCAGGAGACAGTTGCCTCCGCTACAGAGGATAGTACCCATAGCAGGTTTATTCCATCTGTTCAGCGTGGATGGGCCGAAGAGGAGGAAGAGGATGAGAATATTGAGAGAAATCCTCCTAATGAGCACAGCAAAGTCTTGTCTGTTGGGACTCTGGCACACATGGCTGACTTTATGTTATGCTGCCTTTCCCGTGACCCTCGCGTTATACGCATTTTGGCCAACACCGATTACTGGTTGTTCACTCTTCTCGACCCCCGCTACAAAGAGAACTTCTCATCTCTCATTCCTGTGGTGGAAAGGACTATCGACATGGTGCAATACCAGAAGGTCCTTGTGGAAAATTTGCTCCAAAAATTTTCAGCTGACAACGGTGGTGGCAGAGTACGTAGTTCCTTGGGCAACCGAGAAGGGGAGGCAAGAGGAACACAAAGCAGTTCCAACAGGGGCAGGGAAACACTCTCCAAGGCCTGGGACAGTTTCATGACACCTCACCAGCACCCTCACCCTGATGCACGGCCTAGTGTCACAAGGTGAGAAAAGTTTTGGAAGATGGTGAAGGAGTGATCCCTCTGTGCCTTACAACTATTGGGTGTCCAAGCTGGACACGTGGCACGAACTGGCCCTCTACGCCTTGGAGGTGCAGGCCTACCCTGCTGCCAGCGTTTTGTCAGAGCGGGTAATTAGTGTTGCTGGGGACATAATAAATGATAAGCGCATCTGCCTGTCAACTGAAAATACTGACAGAGTGACTCTTGTCAAAACGAACAAGGCCTGGATTGCCCCTGACTTCTCTACTCCACCAGAGGAAAGAGGCTGAACATAAAGACACTTCAAATGTCACTTTTATGGTTTATTTAATAGACTGTATTCCCATGCACCCCTTCCACCACAAAAAAGGATATATGGTTCAATCTTCCTTTTCTCGTCCTCCTCCTCCATCATATCAACATGTTTATTAGGCTGCCCTCGCTCCTAATGTTTTAGAGGGTCAGCTCAGCAGCAGACCCTCACCCCAAATCTTTTAGAGGGTCACCAGCAAGCCCTAGCCCATAATGTTTTAGATGGTCAGATCAGCAGCAGGCACTCGCCCCTAATGTTTTAGATGGTCAGAGCAGCAGCAGGCCCTCACCCCTAATGTTTTAGAGGGTCAGCTCAGCAGCAGACCTTCACCCCTAATGTTTTAGATGGTCAGCTCAGCAGCAGACCTTCACCCCTAATGTTTTAGATGGTCAGACCAGCAGCAGACCCTCGCCGGTTCTTGCTCCTAATGTTTTAGAGGGTCACCGGCAGGCTACCAATCATAATTTTTCGAGGGTTTGTATGATGCCCTCCTTTATGTGTAATAAAGGGTGTATTGGAGTGACGGTTCCTTGTAATTTTTGGCAGCCCTTTCACTTAGTACATAGGCTTTATGAGTGTAGGAGTCCTACTACCTGAACAATTGTACCACATTGTGAATAAGGCCCTCCATATGTGATATACAGATTGTATCGGAGTGCCTCTTCCTTGTAATTTTTGGCAGCACTTGCACTTTATATACAAGTAAATATAGAGGAAAGAATGTTTCCTAACAATTTTTCCTCTAAAATCGATTTTATCTTCGGTTTTGTGCGTATTATTGTCAGTCTGTAAAAGTGGCATACTACTCGGACAACATCATTCCCAGCAGCGACCTGGGAGTCCAAGATGCATCCAGACATCCTTCTCATGATGTTCCCAAACCATTTCAGTGGTGTTTCCATCAATTTCTGACCTTTTCCTGTGAACTAGACACCCTACACTATGCAGAGCAGGGGGTGCCTGGTTTAATGGTCTGGTTCTCCCATTGACTTCCATTGTGCTCTGGTGCTCTGTAGGGCACCCGAGCATCCCAAAGTTTTCTACTCGAGCACCAGAGCACCCGAGCACTTTGGTGCAATAGTCTAGAATGTAAAAAACAAATCATATTATACTCACCTGTCTATCCATTGCCATTCCCTGTTGCCAATCCTCCCGCCACTGCTTGTGCCATCATACAGCTTGCGACAACTGCTGCCAACCACTGTCCTCGCTAGTCTACTACTGAGGACAGCGATTGGCTGCAGCAATAATTTGTCATACACATGCTCGTCACTAAGCACCTGGTGATACTGTAACATGCACAGTGACGTGCAGGTGTATTGAATAACACTGCTGCAGCCAATCACTGTCCTCTGAGTTAGATCACTAAAGACAATGACTGGCTTCAGCAGTCACATGCCATATACTGTACCAGCATGTCACCACTGCAGTTTGTAAACAGCAGCAGCAGGAGGACCAGACCAGATCAGGGCTTGTCCAAGATTTTCCTTTTTCTCAGACAATCCCTTTAGGTGTTGCCATATTGACATTATTTGTCTCCAAATATCCATCAACATCAATATACTCATAGTAACGTTCAAAAAATGGACGTCATTAAGAACTGTAAACCGGATGACGTAACTGAACCACCATGAGCGGGAAAGAACAGAGAAGCCCTTCCAACAGGTACAGATTTAGTAGCCGATACCTCAGCACAGAAATGTATGGTCTTGAAGAAAGAAAACGTGTCAGCATGAAAACGCAATGCAATCTTCAGAATGTTAGGCCTGTTCCATATAGTTTTGTGGAAAAAGAGTCAGCAAGACTTTTAATGCATTCATTTAAATCTCAGCGCTTTCTGAGCTTAGGTGTCATGGGGGAAGTGCTATTATTGATTGACAGATTTCTCTGTATGCACTGCAGATTACACTGCATTCTCATGGTGACAGGTTTGTTTTAAGTATTTGATATTCAAGACCTTTTGGTACCAGTAATTAAACAATGGACAGTGAAGGTTTATTCTGAATGTATGGCTCATCAGAGAAAATACAATAAAAATAATCATAAAATCATCGCTCCTTCATCATAATGGTCAAGATATACAGCAGTGATTTATGACCGCCCTTGCTTTATAATCCATTAGCCCCCTCCATTTCTTTCCAGCTGCTTATGAATGATATGAGTTACATATTATGCAATGTTTACATGACTTAATCGATCCAAGCATAAGCCAGATTTACCATAAGACTTAGTACATACAAACGTAGATGAGATACAGTAAGACGTCACTACAATTTCAAACCTGGCAGAATGTGTTGGGGTTTTGTCTGGCTGACATTTTTCAACCATCCAGTGTAAAAGTTGGCAAGTTTGAAAGGAAGTTTCTTATGGCACGGGTATCACTGGCACCTAAAAGTATAGCATTTCCAAAATGTGTTTTCCACTTGGACTTTTTGCATTGTACAAGATTTTTAAAAAAATTCTTAAAGGGGTATTCTCATCATACAATCTGATGGCATATCTCTAAGATATGCCTTTACCTTTACTTTACGATCAGTGGGACTTCTCCCCCCAGGTTGTGGGGCTTCAGAGTGTTTATAGTGCCTTGTCACCACTGCTTACCCTCTCCACCGCAGTATCCCGGCCACCCTTTGCACAGAGAACCGCAGTGCAGCCCTATTTAATTTTCTGCTAAAGCAGCACTCTGTTCTCTTCATTCTCAGGATTTGGAGGGTTCTTCAGGTTAGATCTCCACTGATCATAAAGTGATAGCATATCCTATACGATAGCAAAGCCTCTTCGTGTATGTACGTGTATGAACACCTGTTTCATGGCTGCTGCGTATGTCTGTGCAAGATGGTACATATGGCACAAAATGGGGGCATATACCTTTGCCATGTGGTCTATGGAAATAGGAAATCCTACATCACGTTGGTACCATCCACATCCATAATGCTGGGAAGTTAGTAAGCCTTCAGCTGTGTTGTTAAAAACAAGCAGGGGCGCAACAAGTAAGTATAGGGACCCATAGCAGAACTTGGAATGGGAGCCCCTTCCACCATAATGTGCACAGTGATATAATTATAGTGGAATAATCTGCACAGTGAAGTCACAGTACTGGAATAGTGCACACAATATTGGCATAATACACATAGTGATGTCATGAGTGATTTACTCCGTGATGTTACAATGCTGGAATTATACAAAGTGAGGTGACATGCAAGTATAATGCACATGTCACAGTATAGGAAGAATGTAGTGATGTCACACCTCAAGAAAAATGCGAAAAGTAAGAGAACAGAAGAAGTATATTTGACGTTCCATAGTCAGGGGCGTAACTACCATAGCGGAAGACCATGCAACTGCTATGGAGCCCAGGGCAAGAGGGGGCCCAGTCTTAGTCGGGATTATCTCCTCTTCTACTAGAGGTGAAAACTTGGTCAGGACTCGATCCTCTAAGGGAACAATTTTAAGCAAATAAGGCAGTGAAAAGGGTTTAGGCGGAAACCCTTCTGTCCTGTGTGGGGGGCCTAGTTTAGTCCTTGCTATGGGGCCCTTACTTCTCTATGTACGCCAGTGTCCATATTAAAACTTAGAATGTGCTAATATAAATTTTTCCATGTCACTAACTGCACCATATGGCCCCCTAAAATGTTGTGCCCCATAGCATCTGCTATGCCTGCTACCCTCATAGTTAAATACCTGCAAGGATGGGATTGTGTGAGACCAAACGAGCGCTGCATATCCAGTATGTTGGGGCCTGGAAGTGTGATATCGGAAATAATGGTGACATATTATATTCCTGTAATTACATCGTGAGTAAAAGATTCCCAGAGCCAGCTCACATTATCTTCCATAGTTTTGTTCTTTTTTGGCTTCCTGCAGGTCAAATTGTTCATCTCTTTAGCAGTCTGTAGAGTGGTTAAGAGTCCAGTCAGGTCCCATTTCTGCTCTGGAAATGTAGCTTAGTTTAAAATGTTAAGTGCTGCTGAAGCTCATGGATAGCTGGTTGAAGGGCCTCCTTGGCTGGGAAGAAACAGCGTGGGATCACTTTAGCTGGTGGATGTTATAGTAGGAGACACAAGACTGATTGCTATGGTGAAATACTGGTTTTTAACCTCTTGGGTTCTGTTTGTAGCTTAGCACGGTATACCTAAGATGATAATGAACAAATATACTAGTGATAGTAATGATGAGACAGTCTTCTCGATGGACAATCTAATATGGATGGTAATGGACATGATATCAATAAAAATTTTGCAGGTTCCTGATAGACGCGATATCACTATACTAATGAATGTGATCTTATTGTATCCACATATAAATCATACCCATCAAGTAGCAAACGTTGCAAAACCAGTCGTAAAAGTGCTCGGCGTATGGCATTCTGTGTTTATTATAGCATTCTACAAGGAGGAATATGAAATAATCACTTCCCATTCATAGAGACTAAATGTTTGATTGAGGTGAAAAAAAAGTCCAGGTGGAAAACTCTGAACCAATAGATATAAACACCACCAAATGTTATAGAAGAGCTTTTCCAGTATCTAAGGGGTTGTTGGAGCGCTGCTTCTCATGCTGTTCACCTTTATAAGCAATGAAGATGCAATTTCCAAACTTACAATCTGAGCCCTACTCCTGGTAACACCCCAAATCCACCTGGGAACGTCCATGTATGGATGGGGCTCACATTAGCCCCACCCATTTTGAGGTCCTGGAGGGCATAACCGCATCAGTACAGAAACAGGCAAAGAGTCAATAGAATCTTTAAAATATTTAGTGGAAGTCCTTCTGGGAAGTATAATGGCAGCCATATTAGTGTATACCCTTATAAACTTTAAGGAGCGTCTGTCAGCAGTAGAAATTAGTTTTGTACAGAGCACAATTCTGAAAAATTCAATTCGGCAGCTTCACCAAACTTTGTCAGTTTCATCATAAATCGCTTTTTATTGCATGTAGCAGGCGCAATGACGGGGAACAGCGATCACACTGTCCCCTTCATTGAACCACTCAGAGGCCGCATTCAAAGCTGATTGCGGCATCTAAGACTCACATTTATCCCCTCAGGGGTTAATCCGGTGTTAAAAAATAAATTATACTCACCTCATCTATTTGATAGCGGAGAGGCCTTCCACTGCCATCTTGATTGAAGAAAACCCGCCAAAGGACCTGCGCAAGTCTGATGTCACCACGTGACCATGCTGGCCGGTCACTGATGGTGTCACCATGCTTGGCCAGCGTGATCACGTGGTGATGTCTTCACAATCACTGCAGGTCCTTTGACAGGTTTTCTTCAATCAAGATGGGAGCGGACGGCCTCTCTGTGATCAAGTGGATGAGGTGAGTATAATTTTTAAAATAAATTCCAGACAACCCCTGTAAGACCACATGCACATAGCTGTACTATGGTTCCATTTTGTGTGGCATCATAATACGGCTCCAATAAAATGCATGAGGCCTCTATTATACCAACATAAGCCCCCAATTTCATATCCAGCCATATGGTGTTCAAATTATTGCTCTTACGCAGCACTTGGCTGTCTTCCTTGGATCCATAGCCTCTCAATAGAGCAATACTGCACATGCTCGACTACAGCTCCGTTCAAACCCTCTCTCATTGTGGTTGTGTCGGGAGCAGAAACAGAGGTCTGGGACCCCCCAATGATTAGATATTGATCACCTCTCACGTGGATAGGTGACACTGGGTATTCACTATTGACCTTTCTTTATAATATTCCAAAGGAAATGCTCTTTTTGCTCTGCAAGATTTGTGCAAAACGAGTACTGTTTCATTGTATCCTCATTCAGTTAAAGGGGTTATGCCATGACTAATGTAAAAAATGAAATCAGACATCATATAATACATGACCAACTCTTTCTAACAAAGCTAAAGCCAACCCTGTAAGGGCTCATGCACGCAAACGTATTTTTTGTCCGGTGTCTGTTTTTAGTTTTTTTTTGTGGCCTGTATGCGGAACTATTCATTTCAATGGGGCCGCAGAAAAAAAAAACATGGAAATTACTCTGTGTGCATTCCGTGTCCACATTTCTGTTCCACCCAAAAAATAGAATATGTCCTATTATTGTCCGCATTACGGACAAGGATAGTACTGTTCTATTAGAAGTCCAGCAGTTCTGTTCCGCAAAATGCGGAATGCACACGGCTTTTATCCGTGTTTGGCAGATCCACACTTTGTGGACCTCAAAACAGCAGCGGTCATGCGCATGAGCCCTAACTCACATGGATCCAGACATCTCCCCATTCGTTGCTCTGCCATATTGATATCAAGCTAGAAGCTCACGTGGGGCGTGTCTTTTTTGCTGCAGTTCTCCCCCCATCACAGCTCGGGGAGAAGTTGAAGGATGAAACTGAGCATGTGCGGCCATCCCAGTGAGCGGGACAAATAAATAATAAGAAAAAAACCAGCAGGTGGCGCTATACAGATACATTTTATTGAATAACTCAGTGGCTATACAAAATCTTTAATTACATGCAATTTCAAAAGTAATCAGCTCCAGGTGCTGGTTTGAAAACTGTAGAATATTTTTCATGGGACAACCCTTTTAATTTTTTATTTACCCATAGTGTATGCAATATTCTGAGATTTTTCCAGTAAATGAAAAAAGAAATCATTTGTATATATGAATATTTGCTTAATCATGCCGCTATATGCAGAATTGATCCTTTTAACTACAACCTGGAAAATCTTTTTTTTTTTTTTTGCTCCTGCTGCTTAATGTCTTTTTTCACCTTTTTAGTTTTCAGATGAACGTTTGGTCGCAGTTAATCATTTATCTTCTGAAAACTTTTGCCACTTTTAATTCAGTAAAAAGCTCAAGTCATTTCTCATATTTATCTGTAAATTGCATTGAATCTTGTTGGCATCGCATTACGGCCCAGTGATTTATACTCTTTCTAATAATTTATCTGCTTATGCAAGACGTGTTCCATTTTTATAGCAATGATTGAATTAATACTCCTCTGTAGAAGACATAAACGAATACTATAAGCGGTGAGAATACAGTTATCAGTATTGCTTTTCCTTGGCTGGGACTTGCTTCGCACATTTCCAAGGAGAAATTATACTGTGATGTTATATTATTATGTCGGGGGGACTATTAAGCATCATTTTTGCATAGTTTATGGCTGTGAACTTAGTACAACTTTAGTTTTCTTATTACGTTAAAAAAATGTATTACGTTCATTAGTATTGTTAAGAGAACTAATCCAATTGTTATTCTCAGTGGTATTCAGGGTTGGCAACCCAATTTTTTATTTTTTCTTGCACAATTTATCCCCAAATAATGGACAGCCTAAACTTTTTACGGACACATTGACAAACCATATTGAATGATATAGATTATAAGTAATATATGTCCATAGCTCCATATACTGATAAGACCTCATCGCCAGCATTTACTGTGAGCTATAAAATGATGATAATTTCCACCAAAATAAGTGCCACAAGCCTAAAAAAAAATTAACGGACACATTTTTTTTTTTCACAGGTAAAAGTCGTCTATTTTTACGGACTGTCCAGGATTTCTGGACAGTTGACAACCCTGTGGTATTATTGGACTAGCAAAAATTTTTCGTTCATTAACTCTAGTAGTCTTCCAGCAGAGGAGTAGAGTATAACAGAAAGAGTTATATCTGGCATAAATGCCCAATTTCTACAGAAGGATTAGTTGAGAGAAGAATTCAGACAGTTTTCAAGCGGCGCTGATGCAGAAATGTACTCCGTGCTAAAATGTTACCACTTAGCACGGAGCGAACTGCCCCCTTCATCAGGACAATAAAACTTTTACACATGTAAAAGTTTTATTGTCCTGATAAAGGGGGCAGTTCGCCCCTGAAACACGTTGACCTTTTGAATAAAAGATTACCTCCATGGTAACATTTTAACACGGAGTACGTTTCTGCATCAGCGCCGCTTGAAAACGGTCTGAATTCTTCTCTCAACTAATCCTTCTCTATCCCATTGACCGTGAGCCACGGAAAAAGGGCACATACCTGGGCAGCAGACGTAGAGTCTTCCCCGTAAGCTGGACGGGATTATTCCAGCAAAGCGATTTATAGGTGTTGTGACTCGTCACAACCCTACATGGTAAGCACAATCCGTGTATTTACATTATTATTGTCTGCAAGGTTCTACACACGAGGCGCTGCCTCCTTTTCTCTTCTTCTCTTCTAACGATTTCTACAGAAAAAATAGTGCTGTATGCAGTACTGTATTATAGTGAAGTGGGATTCAGTGGTGTCAAGTTATGCCGGCTATGGTAACTCTGGTGGTCCTCTCCTACTTATGCATCATTCAGTACTGATAAATTAAAGGGGTTGTTTCACCTGACACATTGGTGGTATATCGCTATGATATGCCGCTAATATTCAGGTCCGCGCCTTTCTCGAGAACAAAGCTCCTGAAGAGAATGAGAGAAACCTCCATTCATTTCTATGGGAGTGCTGAAAATAGTCGAACAGCGGGCTTGGATATTTTTGGAAGTACCCTGGAAATTAATGGAAAGTTCACTGTGCAGACGAGACCACTGATCTATTTAAATCTATGATACTGCCGGAACAGCAATCTCATAGAAATAAATGGAGGTCAGCCTCGTAAGCACAGTGCACTCTTGTTCCCTTCGGGAGCTCAGTTCTAGATATAGTCTAGAGTCCCACCTCTGTTTGACATTGGTGGCTATCCTAATGATATGCCTCCAATGTTCCAGGTGAAACAACCCCTTTAATTAAAACCCTCAATGCCAGATATTTTTAGATATTTTTTTATTGCTGCCATTGCTTTTCCCATTACTGTCTGGTATGACATCCTATAGATTGACTAACTATAAGTAACTCTTTCATAAATTAATATCTAAACCACATTTCCTCTTTGTTTTAAGATTATCCCCTGGTTGCTTGTACAGTCCTTGGAAAATGTGAATCATGTGCCAGTTCTTTGTGTTGGCCACACATATACATATAAATAATAGGCGTCTATTTCCAGGCTCTCATTGTAAGAGAGACCTTCCATTCCAAACCTGAACCCCACAGTCGAGATATGGCCTTGTAAGTAATTGATAAAGGCATAATATTACTTTTGGGTCACAGTTTGTCTCTCTTTTTATACACCATAAAATCATATTTGCTGACTTGTAACCAGAAGGTCCTTCTCTTCTTCTATTATCCTGCTTTATTATTTAATATATTTCCAGTAATATTATTAACCGTAACCTAGGTAATGTCACATTTCTTCTGTTGTGTTCTTGCCCATGTTCTCATATTATCTTCCGATCCCCCCTCACTCTACCCAAGGTATTCGAGGTGCTGCCAATACAATGACTGACCAATCCTTTTCCATGGACTGTATGCAAGGTTTTCTTGCTAGCTAGGGATTACCCGACATGGTAGAAAATCTTCTTGGTTCAGTGTTGAATAGTAGACCTTGTTCTTCTCTTGATTATTAGACTATTGCATGTTTTATGAGCACTTTTTTATTTTTGTAGTCTTTTCATTTAATGAAGTAAGCATTATGATTTAGAATTTAGAGAGATTTAAAAATAATGTGGATTACAAATAATATGCCAAGCATTGTCATATTTAGCAAATCCAAGGAAGCTTTGAAGAGCAGTTTTGCAGGCTCTTTGAAAATTGCCATTCTGTGATTGAATCAGCTGCATTATTTCAGAATGGCTTATGCAATTAATTGAATCACTTTCCATGACAAAAATTGGGTCCTGTTAGAAGTGATTTGCGATTGGAGGAATTCAATAGATCTTGGATGTGTCCAGGTGCTACAGTTCTCTGATTTGAAGAAGCAAAGGCTTTTCCAATCTTCCAATTTCCATTAAACCTAGATAGGACTGTCATCTTTTGATACAATTATAGAGGAATAAAAGTGATAGTAGGAAGGGAGGCTACTAATCATTCATGGCTATTTACCAGTGGAAACATCTAAGGAGCAGATGTTTAGCCTCAACCTATCTGGCATCTTGCTGTGATATGTTATCTTTGGTTATACTCACGTCATGTCCTGCTTCTAATGAAGATACATCTATCCCTTACCTTTAGGCCACAACCTCAGCAACTGGGTTGTCATCATACCCTCACACATACATAAGATTGGCAGGGGGCTCAGGGAGAAGAGAAATGGTTTACAGGACAGAGATAAATAGAATGTCATCCCACTAAATGTCAATTCAGTGGTTAATTTATGAGTTTTCCCTGTAGTCTTATGCTAGGCTATAAAGCTAGCTTCTCTCCAACATTGATTATTTTCCACAGCTTCATATTCTATCATTTTCCAAGATTTCCACCTCCATAATCTGTTTTTGTGTACAAATTGTAGACATCCATCCGACTGATACTTAATTGTATTCTTTAAGTGTACGTCAAGTCAGTGCCACCAGATGATAACCCCTTTTATAGCCCTGTCCGATTGTTCTTTCTTTGGGTCTTCACCTATTTTCATGGTGAATAGATTATGATAACAATGGAATTAGGACTGTATTACACCAACAGATTATATGACCAATATCTGTCCAAACAGACCAATAGTTGGTGTGTATCACAAAAGATCTGGGTGTGTAATTGACCATCTGATCAATGATTGGTCAGAAAATCTGTAAAATAATCTGTTGGTGTAATACAGCCCTTAGTCTGAACCGGAAAGATTGCCAATATTTGTTGAAGACTTCATTGCAGTGTTTATAGGCACGTTAACTCTCATGTTACCCATACTGACGTAGCAAAGTTCTCAATATGGCTTTTCCAATAAACACGTCTTTGTAAGCCATTCATATTCTGTTACAGCAGGCAAAGATCAACTCTCATGATTATGTGAATGAAAAAAAAAATTCTAAGTTACAGGGAGGGAAAAGCTAAATTTGACCAAATTAACATTTTTGAATTTTATTTTTACTTTTTCCATCCTTCTTTTTTTTGGGCTAAACCAGTAGTGACTTGTGTGTGGCACTGGGAGATGTGCTTGTGTTTTTTCACATTTTGCTCAATTTGATTTGTTCCTACGTTCGTGTGCAGAAGGACATGAACACAAAGGATCTTCATGTTATTCATTTAGTGTCCTAACTTATTGCATTTCTTTTGACATAAAGTTTCCTTGCAAATGTAACAAAAGATTTTGTCTCTCTCTTATGGAAAGTGATATGAATATTGAGAAGAAAATACTTGTTTTATATATTTGATTGCATGTGCCTGCTGGGAATACCATTAGAAATACCAGGCAATCTGAATGTAAATAGCTAAGGTATTGCTATTACTCACGAGAAAACGGTTGCAGAGGATTATGTATATAAATTTCTAAGCCATACCTTTTCCATCTTCAATCAGCCTGCTCTAGCTGAACTGTGAAAATTGGAGATGGCTTTTTATGATAATTGGAAGATGTTTTCCTTGAAGTATATAAGACCCCGGAGAGAACAGCAAATGCTTGTCTATAATTTTGTTATAAGCACTGGAGCATTATAACCTTCGCGGGTAGCACAGCACAGCAGCGGCTTCCTGTGTGCAAGTTAACATTGTAAACACTCGGTTTTATTATTACCCGGTATTGACCACGATTATTGTTATATTACCTCGGTGTGAGATTATTGCTTCCTAACGCATTGAGGTAGAAAAATGTCTGCATCATGGTACATAGATGACTTTTTGACTGCCAACAGACGTGTTTTCGTCTACATCTGGACCTGGACCAGCTTGTATTAGTGCTGGACAAGTCGGAAATCTGGGAGGTGAACTTTAAAGAAGTTAGTGACCATGAAAAAGCTGACGCTGGATTAATAAATAATACCTTGTAACATGGTCATTATGAAATCATGAGTAGCTTTTTAGCATCTCCTGCCAGATAACTGTTTGTGCTCTGGAACAAGCTACCTGCTGATAGACAGCTGCTGAAGAATGTGAAGGACACATTGAAAATGTATTATGGCATAGTGTTTATAACGGATTTGCAATGCTTACCATTACAATTCTTTTTGAGGAATCTAGAAGAATTACTGATTCCCAATTAATTTGATCCTCTCCAGTGTCATTTTTGTCCTCACTACAGTGTACTATTATACCTCTGTACTAGTGTTGAGCGAGCATGCTTGGCCGAACACCAGTTCGGCTCAAGCATCGTGATGCTCGGCACATCGCGGTGTTCGGCCGAACACTGCATGTGCTCGAGCGCAATGCTCGAGTCTCCTCCCGGCACGTTTATTGGCTGCTACGCAGCCAATAAACGTGCAGGTGAGTACTGCCACTCACTGTAATGCCGTAGCCATGTTGGTTACTAGCATTACAGTGATTGGCTGGCCGCAACGAGTCATCGGATGCTATAAAGCTCCCAATTACATGTGGTTCGGCTCAGTGTTAGTCAGGGAGAGCTGTGCTGTAGAAGGGACAGATAGTGTAGGGAATTGAATTTTATTTTTTTGTTAGGCAGGGTTGGAGACCCAAAAGTCCTTTTAAAAACTATTGTTGTGTCTGGCAGCAATATATATTTTTACTGCAACCTGCACTATATTGCGTGCAATTGTAGAGATCCAAAAGTCCTTTTAAGGACAATTGTATCTGGCAGCAATATATATTTTTAGCGCAACCTGCACTAAATAGCTTGCAATTGTTTGGCTGCTGCAGACAGCGACATTTTCTGTGCTACATCTCCTGTGTAAAGTGTGCACAGCCTAAAAATATCTGTGACATCCAGTGTACTTTTACACCGTAGACGGTGTCCGCTGCAGACTGTTTCATTACCTGCGCTCCATCTCCTGTATAACGTTGCGCATCCTAAAAATATCTGTGACATCCAGTGTACTTTTTCCATGGAGAAAGCGGACAGTGACATTATTTGCGCTACATCTCCTGTTTAACGTGTACGCATACTAAAAATATCTGTGACATTCAGTGAACTTTTTCCTTAGACGCTGTGGACAGTGACATTACCTGTGTTACATCACCTGTATAATGTTTCCACATCCCAAATATCTGTGACATTGACTGTAATTTTTTCTTAGCCGCTGGTGACAGCAGCGCCATTATCTGTGGTACCTCTCCTGTAAAAAGTTTCCGCATCCCAAATATCTGTGACACTGACTGTAATTTATTTGCGCATACGCTTTAAAAAACTGCACTACTGTACGTGTGACATACTTGCAAGCATATATACCATTTAATATGATGAAGGCGAGCAATAAGGGATGGGGAAGTGGCCGTGCTGCTGATGGAGCACGCAGAGGCCGTGGCCCTGGGCACGGTGAAACTGTGCCTGCTGGCAGAGCACAAGAAACACACTCATCCACGATACCTAGATTCATGTCCCATGTCCCATGCAGGGGGATACAGGATGCCACTCTTGAAGTCAGACCATTGCGAGTGGGTGGTCGGTTGGATTGCAGCAGATAATGCTTCCAGTCAGTTAAGCACCACCCTGTATTCCACAAAGTCCAGTCTCAGTAACCAAGAGTCTGGTCAACAGAATCCTCGCCCTGATCCTCCTTCCTCCCACCATGGAGAGTCTTTGTGAACAAGTGATCACACACTCGGATATTCCGAGGAGCTATTTTTAGCGCCATTCCTTAATTTGGGCCTCTCGCCAAGCCCGCTTAAAGAGGGAAATGAGGAGCTCTTCTGCCCCGATTCCCAAACTCCTGAGCATCCACAGTCAGAAGAAGATGACGGTGGGGAATGGCAATTAGTGTTTCACGAGGTGGATGATGAGACACAGCTGCCAATAAGTCAATGGCAATTAGTGTCTCAAGAGGTTGATGATGAGGATGAGACACAGTTGTCAATAAGTGAGGTTGTTAGGTCAACAAGTCAGGAGGATTACCGGAGGAGGAAGCGGAAGAGTAGATGGTGGATGATGAAATCACTGACCCAACCTGGGAAGGTGGCAAGCCAAGCAAGGACAGCAGTACAGAGGGGGAGGGATCCGCAGCACCGCAGCAGGCTGAAAAAGGCAGTGGGGTGGCAAAAGGGAGAAGGCCCGCAACTGTTCCCCGGAGCACCCCCTTGTGGAAATCTCCCTTGCTAAGGGGTAGGTGTTCCGCAGTCTGGCGCTTTTTTGATTAAAGTGCGGACGATAAAAGAATTATCATTTGCAACCTGTGCCGTACCAAAATAAGCAGGGGCGTGAACACTAGCAACCTCCCCACCACCAGCATGATCCGCCACATGGCATAAAAGCACCCTAATAGGTGGGCCGAACGCCTGGGTCCACAATCAGTGTCTGCGGGTCACACCAATGCCTCCTCTTCCCCTGTGTTATGTGCTTGCCAATCCCCTGTCCAAAACGCAGGTCCGGATGCCTCCCACCCTGCACCTGGACTTTCGCAAGCACCATCAGGTAGCACATCCACTTCTGGGTCCCAGCGCAGCGTACAGATGTCCATACCCCAGGCCTTTGAAAGAAAGTGCAAATTCCCAGCCACCCACCCACAGGCCAAAGCACTAAATGCTCAACTTTGCAAATTGCTGGCCCTGGAAATGTTGCCATTTAGGCTTGTGGACACTGAGGCTTTCCGCAGCCTGATGGCGGCAGCTGTCCCTCGTTACTCAGTCCCCAGCTGCCACTATTTTGCCCAGTGTGCCATCCCCGCCTTTCACCAGCATGTGTCCCATGACATCACCCGTGCCCTGACCAATGCAGATATTGGGAAGGTCCACTTAATGACTGACACATGGACAAGTGTTTGTGGCCAAGGATACTACATTTCCCTGACGGCACACTGGGTGATTGTTGTGGAGGCCAGTAGCGAGTCGTACCCTGGGATGGCACAGTTGCTATCGACATCAAGGATTGCGGGCCATACTTCTATAAGGATTTCCACCACCACCTACATTAGTGACTGCAACCCCCCCTTCTCCTGCTCCTCCACCTCCTCCACTTCCACCTCTGAATTATCATGTTGCAGTACCAGTCAGCCATCAGTCAGTAGCTGGAAGCAGTGTAACACTTCAGTGGGGAAGCGGCAACAGGCCTGGCTGAAACGTATTTGCTTAGGTGACAAACAGCACACCACTGCTAGAGCTGTGGCAGGGCATAAGAAACCAGACTGAGCTGTGGCTCTCGTCACTACAGGCATGGTTGTGTCTGATAATGGCCGTAACTTGGTGGTGGCTTTGGAGCTCGACAAGCTCAGACACATACCATGCCTAGCCCACGTGTTAAACTTAGTGGTTCAGCGGTTTCTTAAAACCTACCCCAATTTGCCTGAGCTACTGGTGAAAGTGCGCCGCGTGTGTGCCTATTTCCGAAAGTCATCTACAGCTGCCGCCGGTCTGGCAGCACTTGCAATTGCCAGCTCACCGACTATTGTGCGACGTGAGCACGCACTGGAACTCCATGTTCCACATGTTGTCCAGGCTTTGTGAGCAGCAGAGGGCACTAGTGGAATATCAGTTGCAACATGGTCGTCACCTTTCCAGTCAGCTTCCGCTTTTCACAAGTGACGGGTGGGCATGGCTGTCTGACCTCTGTGAGGTTTTACACAACTTTAAGGAATCAACACAGATGGTGAGCGTCGATGCTGCTATCAGCGTAGCCATCCCACTTCTGTGTCTACTGAAACGCTTGCTGCTCACAATGAAGGCGGATGCTTTGCATGTGGATGAAGTGGAAATGGGGGAAGACAGTATACAGGGTGATAGCCAGACCAACCTCAGTTCGTCTTCTCATCACGAATTGGATGATTATGAGGAGGAGCATAAGATGGTTGCCTCCTCTACAGAGGGTAGTACCCGTAGCAGGTTTATTCCATCTGTTCAGCATGGATGGGCCGAAGAGGAGGAAGAGGATGAGGAGATTGAGAGTCATCCTCCTGATGAGGACAGCAAAGTCTTGTGGCTTTTATGGTGTATTGAATACACTGTATTCCCATGCACCCCTTCCACCACAAAAAAGGATATATGGTTCAATCTTCCTTTTATTCGTTCTCCTCCACCATCATTTCAACATGCTTATTAGGCTGCTCTCTATCCTAATGTTTTAGAGGGTCAGCTCAGCAGCAGGCCCACGCCCATAATTTTTTCCATGGTCAAATCAGCACCCCTACTGTTTTAGAAAGTCAGCTCAGCAGCAGACCCTCACCCCTAATGTTTAAGATGGTCAGTTCATCAGAAGACCCTCACCCCTAATGTTTTAGATGATCAGCTCAGCAGCAGGCTGTCTCGATCAGTCTGTGGGGGAAACTCCACACTGAACACAGGAGGGAAGGGGAACAGTAACTGGGCCTGGAAACTAGGGAATAAACAGGTCACCTCCTAGACAACCCTAATCTGGGCCCTGACTACCTAACAATATGAATAGACCTTGAATGTAGGAATATTCATAAGCAGGATATATATGTCCTGATTTCCCTATAAGGCCCTGGAATAAGGATAGGACCAGAGACAACCCATTCCTCCCCAGAGGGATGAATGGAAGTCTCTGTCTTGGGCCCAGATACAAACAACAGGGAATATAACAAATACAAACAAGCGAGACACTTAAATTCTGTAGAGATGGAAGAACAGGAACACCAGAGAGGACCTCACACCAGCTCAGCCAAACCCAAATTAAGCTGTCAACCGCAAAGTCAGAAGGGTGGGGTGAGACTATAAAGGGTAGAAGTGATGACCACTGAGCAACAGCTGAGAAAAAGGAAGTGGTCATTAACACTGAATCAAGAGGAATCAAGGAGGCTGTTAGATTCCTCCACGCTCAGCCAATCTCCTTGATTTCCTGACATCAGTCACATAAGGTACCGTGACACAGGCCCTCGCCCATAATGTTTTAGATGGTCAGCTCGGCAGCAGGCCCTCGCCCATAATGGTTTAGATGGTCAGCTCAGCAGCAGGCCATCGCCCATAATGTTGTAGATGGTCAGCTCAGAAGCAGACCCTTGCCCATAATGTTTTAGATGGTCAGCTCAGCAGCAGACCCTCACCCCTAATGTTTTAGATGGTCAGCTCAGCAGCAGACCCTCATCCATAATGATTTAGATGGTCAGATCAGCAGCAGGCCCTCGCCCCTAATGTGTTAGAGGGTCACCATCAGGCCATCAATCATAATTTTTCAAGGGTGTGTATGATGCCCTCCTTTATGTGTAAGAAAAGAGTGTATTGGAGTGCCGGTTCCTTGTAATTTTTGGCAGCCCTTTCACTTAGTGTATAGGCTTGGTGAGTCCAACTACCTGATGTGAATGAGTGAGTCCCTCCTTTATGTGATATACAGATTGTATCGGAGTGCCTCTTCCTTGTAATTTTTGGTAGCACTTGCACTTTATATACAAGTTAATATACAGGAAAGAATGCTTCCTAACAATTTTTCCTCTAAAATCGGTTTGGTGCGTATTATTGTGAGTCTGTAAAATCGGCGTACTACTCGGACAACATCATTTCCAGCAGCAACCTGGGAGTCCAAGATGCATCCATACATACTCCCCATGCTGTTCCCGAACCATTTCAGTGGTGTTTCCATGAATTTCTGACCTTTTCCTGTGAACCAGACACCCTTCCCCACTTCAGAGCAGGGGATGCCTGGTTTAATGCTCTGGTTCTCCCATTGACTTCCATTGTGTTCGGGTGCTCGGTAGAGCACCCAAGCATACCAAGGTGTTCTACTCAAGCACCAGAGCACTTTGCTGCTCGATCAACACTACTCTGTATATGTCTCCTATTGACCTGGAACTGTACTTCTATTGATGACTAGGTAGAGCTTTGTAAAGGTCAACTTAGTAAAAGGCAAGTCCAGGATTTGGTGTGTTCCTGTTTATATTTTTAATTGATACCTATTAGTTACATTGTGTTGCAAGAATTAATTTTCTCAACTTAGTTGATCCTCTACGGTGCCCTTTTTCAGCATTACAGCGTATTACTATACCGCTATACATGTCTCCTATTGAACTAAGTCAGTAGAAACTGTAGATCTCCTATTGATGACTAGGTAGAGCTTTTTAAAGGTCAACTTTGTAAAAGACAAGTCCAAGATTTGTTGTGGTCCTGTCTATTTTTTCTTTTTTCTTTTATTCTTTGCGTTGCATCTATCATTACAGTTCAGTCAGCATTGTAGCCACAAGGATATAAAATAAGGTCAAACACATTATAATCCTTACAGAATTATCAACTATTCACAGCATAGATGATAAATGTAGGATCATTGGGGGACTGACCCCTGGGACCCCAACAAGAGGTCCCTGAGTCCTCTATCTGAAGTGTGTGCCTTCCATTTACTTCTATGGGACTGACGAAGTTCTTCATTCAGACTAGAGACCTTTGTTCTCAGGATCGCTGTGGGTCAGAATTGACCCACAGCGATCCTACGTTTATTACCTGTCCTGTGATAAATGCTTGTGAGAAAACCTGCACTAGAGTGCTATGGACCTCCAGAATGGAGGGAAGGTCCAACTTTAAACAGGAAAATGACTCTTTAAAACATCTCGGGAGCAATATGAAAATAGCTGTCCACTGACACTCCCTTGTTAAAGAGGACCACCAATCTATAGGCATCATATTATAGAGCAGGATGAGCTGAGCTGACTGGTATATAGTTTTATGAGAAAGGATTCAGTAAAACATCTAATTTAGCCATTTATACCTCTACTTTTTCTGATTGTTAAGTGGGCCTAACCTTTCAACAACCAGTAACGAATATTACACTGTGTGTACATGAGGAATAACAATATGTCACTTGTTTCTGGCATTGTTACCAGTTGCCTCTATAAGTCCTGAACATCTAGTTTGCAGATCTCTCAGACATGATGAGTGGAGACTAACTTCCATCCACTGTATACACAAAAAGTAGAGTAGAAGCAATTTCCTAAGCTCTTTTACTCACTCAGAAGTATGTACCAGGATCATGGAGGACAGTAAAGAGGGGAGCTGACTTGTATTGGATGTGAATTTAGCACTTGTGCTGAGATTTAAATCTCCAATGTAACTGTGCAGTCTTTTTAGTGTCTTTTTTTGAGTCCAGTATCACTCATGCTGCTGCTCACTCCTCCACCCTCCCCTCTTTATAGACTTTTATTAACACATGTAATATGATCATCCTGTGGAGCAACTGAATTCAAAACATTTTTTCAAAGTAAAAAGCAATTAGCAAGGAAGGAGTAGTGGTAAACAGCTGATAAAATGAGCTAGACATTTCTCACTGATAATTTCTTGTGATTGCCTGTAGTATTTACTGTTGTGTGAAAGTACTTTGACTCATTAAGCTGGCCTCTGTGTACAACTATCAGTGACTGACAGCTATTTCTGTATACACACGTACACCGGGAATGCTATTCATCACTAATAACACCTCCCCTGTGTACAACTGCGATCAGAAAGAGCAGAGATTTAAATGTATAAATGACAAGTTTTACAGAATTTTTTCCCCACAAAACGATTTATCAGTCTGTTCAGTTCCTCCTGCTCCATCTTATACTGCCTGCATACTGCACTGTATTTTGTAGTGACAGGTTCTCTTTATCCCACCAAAGCCTAAGTGAATCCATAGAAAAGAATGGGGGAAATTCTTCTAGTACAGGAAGGATTTAGGGGGAGATTGATCAAACTGATGTAATGGAAACTGGCTTATTTGCACATATTAACCAATCAGATTCCACCTTTCATTTTTCAAAGGAGCTCTGAAAGATGATGTCTATATGTCTCATTACAGCATATGGATGCCATTGAGGGGAACACTGTGCTGCCCTATTAATTCTCTGAGACTGCTGGAAATTGCTGACCTTGGGTATCTCCGGCAACTTCATAGAGGATGAATGGAGAGGCACAGCACATGTTTAACCAGTTGATCCATTCATTTTGGTGTAGAAGGCCACTATTTTTGTCATCGTTGGGAGTCCCAAAGTTCAGACGCTCACTAATCTAATAGTTATCCCCTATTCCGTATATAGGGGATAGTGTTTTGTAGCTGGAATACCCCTCTAAGTCGTATAATGCTGCCCTGTGCTCTTGGCCTCCACTCTCTGCCGGCAGAACTTGTTAGTACCAGAAGTAACTTTATACTACAGTAAATAGTATGCTGAATATTTAAACTATTGTGAAAGCTTTTAAGAGCTGTTCTGTTGCTGTATTGAAGTAAAAATGACAGGATCAGCAGTATGCAAAATATTTTTCTATTTAGTATGCTAATTTTCAGAGTGCTGGAAATCATTTACTTCAAAACGACAGAAATTTGCAGCAAGAGACTTCTACTTGAACCTCACATGGGTATTGTCTCAAATAAAAAAAAATGAGGTGAACAGAAATCATACCGCTATATATGGAGATAATGGCGAATCACATTTCTAAAGATTTCAGGTGAAACCTCTTGGTTTATCAGATCTTTACACCTGCAGTGAAGCGGGTTTGATTTATATCCTACTTTTATACCTTCTCTAATGTATATTTATTTGCCGTCTTGCTCTTCATGCTGCTGAATGGGCACAATTTGCAGGTGCTATGTAGCCAGTGGAGCAGCGCTACAGGATACGACTCATTCAGCTTGTTTTTTTCTACGGATTGTACTATACGTTTTTCTCTCAGATCATATGACTATATGCACAGCGTATAGCAAGTACCTATTGGCCCTAGTGTTGGACGATATACTGGTATCTACAATATGCTGCAGTAATAAGAAACAGCGATATAGCGATTTCACTGTTTAATCACCATGGTATTTTAGTGACGTTATAGTCGTGGTCGTGCATGAAATAGCTGTCCACTTCTAAAATGGGCGCCACTTTGGCGCCTCTTGATGTGTTATGTGAACCGACACACGACATGTTCCAGCCGCAGAGTACGGCGCACATTGTATGTCAGACTAAGAGCAGTAATGCTGGTAAGTGAAAGCCCTGTTCACTTCTTACTCCGTGGCCGTCCCTCATTCCAAGGTGTGGGCCACTGGGGCCACAAGGAGACATTGTTATAATGTATGGGAGCAACATGTGGACTGTATAAGTCCCATACAGTATAATGCCTCCTTGTGGCCCCATACAGTATGGTATTTCCCTGTTTCCCCATACAGTATAATGTCTCCTTGTGGCCCCCATACAGTATAATTGATTTATCATAGTGAGTTCTTTACCTGTGAGTGGCTATCCTCGCTCCTGACAAAGCTCCTTCTTTCACTTCATTGACTGGACATCTCATCCGGCCTGGTCAATCTAGCGCCTGCCCCGC
Source organism: Bufo gargarizans (assembly GCF_014858855.1). NCBI lineage: Eukaryota > Metazoa > Chordata > Amphibia > Anura > Bufonidae > Bufo > Bufo gargarizans. The sequence goes on along the minus strand of NC_058088.1, from coordinate 80,207,599 downwards.
TGTGCTTCCACTTCTGGAGTAGTGACTGTTCATGCTCCACTACCCGGCGCTGTAATGGTGCATCCACAGTCGCTGCTCCAGTAGCAGAAGCAGAGCCTCTGAGTTTCCGCCACTACCGAGAGCAGCGGCACAGGATTGTCAGGGCCTGGTGATATGTTCGCTCCTTTCAACCAAGCTACGGGGGGGGGGGAGCTTTCTCAGCAGTAGAGTTGAGCGAACACCTGGATGTTCGGGTTCGAGAAGTTCGGCCGAACTTCCCGGAAATGTTCGGGTTCGGATTCCGAACCCGATCCGAACTTCGTCCCGAACCCGAACCCCATTGAAGTCAATGGGGACCCGAACTTTTCGGCACTAAAACGGCTGTAAAACAGCCCAGGAAAGGGCTAGAGGGCTGCAAAAGGCAGCAACATGTAGATAAATCCCCTGCAAACAAATGTGGATAGGGAAATGAATAAAAATAAAAATTTAATAAATAAAAATTAACCAAAATCAATTGGAGAGAGGTCCCATAGCAGAGAATCTGGCTTCCCGTCACCCACCACTGGAACAGTCCATTCTCAGATATTTAGGCCCCGGCACCCAGGCAGAGGAGAGAGGTCCCGTAACAGACAATCTGGCTTCATGTCAGCAGAGAATTAGTCTGCATGTCATAGCAGAGAATGAGGCTTCACGTCAGCCACCACTGTAAGAGTCCATTTTCATAAATTTAGGCCCAGCACCCAGGCAGAGGAGAGAGGTCCCTTAACAGACAATCTGGCTTCATGTCAGCAGAGAATCAGTCTTCATATCATAGCAAAGAATCAGGCTTCACGTCACCCACCACTGTAAGAGTCCATTTTCATAAATTTAGGCCCAGCACCCAGGCAGAGGAGAGAGGTCCCGTAACAGAGAATCTGGCTTCATGTCAGCAGAGAATCAGTCTGCATATCATAGCAGAGAATCAGGCTTCACGTCAGCCACTACTGCAACAGTCCATTGGCATATATTTAGGCCCAGCACCCAGGCAGAGGAGGGAGGTCCCGTAACAGAGAATCTGTCTTCATGTCAGCAGAGAATCAGTCTGCATGTCATAGCAGAGAATCAGGCTTCACGTCAGCCACCACTGCAACAGTCCATTGTCAGATATTTAGGCCCAGCACCCAGGCAGAGGAGGGAGGTCCCGTAACAGAAAATCTGGCTTCATGTCAGCAGAGAATCAGTCTGCATATGATTGTAGAGAATCGGGCTTCACGTCAGCCACCACTGCAACAGTCCATTGTCAGATATTTAGGCCCAGCACACAGGCAGAGGAGGGAGGTCCCGTAACAGAGAATCTAGGCTTCATGTCAGCAGAGAATCAGTCTGCATATCATAGTAGAGAATCAGGCTTCACGTCAGCCACCACTGCAACAGTCCATTGGCATATATTTAGGCCCAGCACACAGGCAGAGGAGAGAGGTCCCGTAACAGAGAATCTGGCTTCATGTCAGCAGAGAATCAGTCTGCATATCATAGTAGAGAATCAGGCTTCACGTCAGCCACCACTGCAACAGTCCATTGGCATATATTTAGGCCCAGCACACACACAGGCAGAGGAGAGAGGTCCCGTAACTGAGAATCTGTCTTCATGTCAGCAGAGAATCAGTCTGCATGTCATAGCAGAGAATCAGGCTTCACGTCAGCCACCACTGCAACAGTCCATTGTCAGAAATTTAGGCCCAGCACACAGGCAGAGGAGGGAGGTCCCGTAACATGAGAATCTGTCTTCATGTCAGCAGAGAATCAGTCTGCATGTCATAGCAGAGAATCAGGCTTCACGTCAGCCACCACTGCAACAGTCCATTGGCATATATTTAGGCCCAGCACCCAGGCAGAGGAGGGAGGTCCCGTAACAGACAATCTGGCTTCATGTCAGCAGAGAATCAGTCTGCATGTCATAGCAGAGAATCAGGCTTCACGTCAGCCACCACTGCAACAGTCCATTGGCATATATTTAGGCCCAGCACACAGGCAGAGGAGAGAGGTCCCGTAACAGAGAATCTGGCTTCATGTCAGCAGAGAATCAGTCTGCATGTCATAGCAGAGAATCAGGCTTCACGTCACCCAACATTGGAACAGTCCATTGGCATATATTTAGGCCCCGGCACCCAGACAGAGGAGAGGTTCATTCAACTTTGGGTAGCCTCGCAATATAATGGTAAAATGAAAATAAAAATAGGATTGAATGAGGAAGTGCCCTGGAGTCCAATAATATATGGTTAAGGGGAGGTAGTTAATGTCTAATCTGGACAAGGGACGGACAGATCCTGTGGGATCCATGCCTGGTTCATTTTTATGAACGTCAGCTTGTCCACATTGGCTGTAGACAGGCGGCTGCGTTTGTCTGTAATGACGCCCCCTGCCGTGCTGAATACACGTTCAGACAAAACGCTGGCCGCCGGGCAGGCCAGCACCTCCAAGGCATAAAAGGCTAGCTCTGGCCACGTGGACAATTTAGAGACCCAGAAGTTGAATGGGGCCGAACCATCAGTCAGTACGTGGAGGGGTGTGCACATGTACTGTTCCACCATGTTAGTGAAATGTTGCCTCCTGCTAACACGTTGCGTATCAGGTGGTGGTGCAGTTAGCTGTGGCGTGTTGATAAAAGTTTTCCACATCTCTGCCATGCTAACCCTGCCCTCAAAGGAGCTGGCATTGACACAGCTGCCTTGGCGACCTCTTGCTCCTCCTCTGCCTTGGCCTTGGGCTTCCACTTGTTCCCCTGTGACATTTGGGAATTCTCTCAGTAGCGCGTCTACCAACGTGCGCTTGTACTCGCGCATCTTCCTATCACGCTCCAGTGCAGGAAGTAAGGTGGGCACATTGTCTTTGTAGCGTGGATCCAGCAGGGTGGCAACCCAGTAGTCCGCACAGGTTAAAATGTGGGCAACTCTGCTGTCGTTGCGCAGGCACTGCAGCATGTAGTCGCTCATGTGTGCCAGGCTGCCCAGGGGTAAGGACAAGCTGTCCTCTGTGGGAGGCGTATCGTCATCGTCCTGCCTTTCCCCCCAGCCACGCACCAGTGATAAACCCGAGGTGCGTTGGGTGCCACCCCGCTGTGACCATGCTTCATCCTCATCCTCCTCCACCTCCTCCTCATCCTCGTCCTCCTCGTCCTCCAGTAGTGGGCCCTGTCTGGCCACATTTGTACCTGGCCTCTGCTGTTGCCAAAAACCTCCCTCTGAGTCACTTCGAAGAGACTGGCCTGAAAGTGCTAAAAATGACCCCTCTTCCTCCTCCTCCTCCTCCTCCTCCTCCTCCTGGGCCACCTCCTCTTGCATCATCGCCCTAAGTGTTTTCTCAAGGAGACATAGAAGTGGTATTGTAACGCTGATAACGGCGTCATCGCCACTGGCCATGTTGGTGGAGTACTCGAAACAGCGCAACAGGGCACACAGGTCTCGCATGGAGGCCCAGTCATTGGTGGTGAAGTGGTGCTGTTCTGTAGTGCGACTGACCCGTGCGTGCTGCAGCTGAAACTCCACTATGGCCTGCTGCTGCTCGCACAGTCTGTCCAGCATGTGCAAGGTGGAGTTCCACCTGGTGGGCACGTCGCATATGAGGCGGTGAGCGGGAAGGCCGAAGTTACGCTGTAGCGCAGACAGGCGAGCAGCAGCAGGATGTGAACGCCGGAAGCGCGAACAGACGGCCCGCACTTTATGCAGCAGCTCTGACATGTCGGGGTAGTTGTGTATGAACTTCTGCACCACCAAATTCAGCACATGCGCCAAGCAAGGGATGTGCGTCAAATTGGCTAGTCCCAGAGCTGCAACGAGATTTCGCCCATTATCACACACCACCAGGCCGGGCTTGAGGCTCACCGGCAGCAACCACTCGTCGGTCTGTTGTTCTATACCCCGCCACAACTCCTGTGCGGTGTGGGGCCTGTCCCCCAAACATATGAGTTTCAGAATGGCCTGCTGACGTTTACCCCGGGCTGTGCTGAAGTTGGTGGTGAAGGTGTGTGGCTGACTGGATGAGCAGGTGGAAGAAGAGGAGGAGGAAGCCGAGAAGGAGGAGGTGGCAACAGGAGGCAAAGAATGTTGCCCTGCGATCCTTGGCGGCGGAAGGACGTGCGCCAAACAGCTCTCCGCCTGGGGCCCAGCTGCCACTACATTTGCCCAGTGTGCAGTTAGGGAGATATAGCGTCCCTGGCCGTGCTTACTGGTCCACGTATCTGTGGTTAGGTGGACCTTGCTACAGATAGCGTTGCGCAGTGCACACTTGATTTTATCGGATACTTGGTTGTGCAGGGAAGGCACGGCTCTCTTGGAGAAGTAGTGGCGGCTGGGAACAACATACTGTGGGACAGCAAGCGACATGAGCTGTTTGAAGCTGTCTGTGTCCACCAGCCTAAATGACAGCATTTCATAGGCCAGTAGTTTAGAAATGCTGGCATTCAGGGCCAGGGATCGAGGGTGGCTAGGTGGGAATTTACGCTTTCTCTCAAATGTTTGTGAGATGGAGAGCTGAACGCTGCCGTGTGACATGGTTGAGACGCTTGGTGACGGAGGTGGTGGTGGTGGTGTTGGTGGTACATCCCCTGTTTGCTGGGCGGCAGGTGCCAACGTTCCTCCAGAGGCGGAGGAAGAGGCCAAGGCGGCAGCAGCAGAAGAGGCCGAGGAGGCAGCAGCAGAAGAGGTAGCAGGGGGAGCCTGAGTGACTTCCTTGGTTTTAAGGTGTTTACTCCACTGCAGTTCATGCTTTGCATGCAGGTGCCTGGTCATGCAGGTTGTGCTCAGGTTCAGAACGTTAATGCCTCGCTTCAGGCTCTGATGGCACAGCGTGCAAACCACTCGGGTCTTGTCGTCAGCACATTGTTTGAAGAAGTGCCATGCCAGGGAACTCCTTGAAGCTGCCTTTGGGGTGCTCGGTCCCAGATGGCGGCGGTCAGTAGCAGGCGGAGTCTCTTGGCGGCGGGTGTTCTGCTTTTGCCCACTGCTCCCTCTTTTGCTACGCTGTTGGCTCGGTCTCACCACTGCCTCTTCCTCCGAACTGTGAAAGTCAGTGGCACGACCTTCATTCCATGTGGGGTCTAGGACCTCATCGTCCCCTGCATTGTCTTCCACCCAGTCTTGATCCCTGACCTCCTGTTCAGTCTGCACACTGCAGAAAGACGCAGCAGTTGGCACCTGTGTTTCGTCATCATCAGAGACATGCTGAGGTGGTATTCCCATGTCCTCATCATCAGGAAACATAAGTGGTTGTGCGTCAGTGCATTCTATGTCTTTCACCGCTGGGGAAGGGCTAGGTGGATGCCCTTGGGAAACCCTGCCAGCGGAGTCTTCAAACAGCATAAGAGACTGCTGCATAACTTGAGGCTGAGACAGTTTCCCTGGTATGCATGGGGGTGATGTGACAGACTGATGGGGTTGGTTTTCAGGCGCCATCTGTGCTCTTTCTGCAGAAGACTGGGTGGGAGATAATGTGAACGTGCTGGATCCACTGTCGGCCACCCAATTGACTAATGCCTGTACCTGCTCAGGCCTTACCATCCGTAGAACGGCATTGGGCCCCACCATATATCGCTGTAAATTCTGGCGGCTACTGGGACCTGAGGTAGTTGGTACACTAGGACGTGTGGATGTGGCAGAACGGCCACGTCCTCTCCCAGCACCAGAGGGTCCACTAACACCACCACGACCATGTCCACGTCCGCGTCCCTTACTAGATGTCTTCCTCATTGTTATCGTTCACCACAACAACAAAAATATTATTTGGCCTAATGTATTGTATTCAAATTCAGCGGGATATAAATTTGAGGCCTAGTATTTAGGCGCTGGGTGACCGGTATGGATTTAGTGACAGAATTAGACTTGGAAATGCACAGTAGCGTGTGTGTGAAGTTATTCTGAATGACCCTATATGCACCTTGAATATTATATACCCTTTTAGGGATAGATTTCAAATAGCTCTGATATAGCAGAAACCACTAAATTATGAAATTGCTAAATTGGGAATTGTATTTCAACCCAGAACAAAAAATGTGCTTTGACGGACACTAAATAACTTGCCCAGCAACAACAGTACAGCGGTAACGAGAGATTTAGCGGGATATAAATTTGAGGCCTAGTATTTAGGCGCTGGGTGACCGGTATGGATTTAGTGACAGAATTAGACTGGGATATGGCCAAAAAATAACCACACTATTGCTGGTTAAATGCACTTGGTGACGGGCGCAGCTTGCCCCTGATGTAGTATATGGCCAAAAAATGAACAGACTATTGCTGGTTAAATGCACTTGGTGTGATAGCTTGACCAACCACACTACTGAGGGTTAAATGCACTTGGTGACGGGCACAGCTTGCCCCTGATGTAGTATATGGCCAAAAAATGAACAGACTATTGCTGGTTAAATGCACTTGGTGTGATAGCTTGACCAACCACACTACTGAGGGTTAAATGCACTTGGTGACGGGCGCAGCTTGCCCCTGATGTAGTATATGGCCAAGAAATGAACAGACTATTGCTGGTTAAATGCACTTGGTGTCACAGCTTGACCAACCACACTACTGAGGGTTAAATGCACTTGGTGACGGGCGCAGCTTGCCCCTGATGTAGTATATGGCCAAAAAATGAACAGACTATTGCTGGTTAAATGCACTTGGTGTGATAGCTTGACCAACCACACTACTGAGGGTTAAATGCACTTGGTGACGGGCGCAGCTTGCCCCTGATGTAGTATATGGCCAAGAAATGAACAGACTATTGCTGGTTAAATGCACTTGGTGTCACAGCTTGACCAACCACACTACTGAGGGTTAAATGCACTTGGTGACGGGCGCAGTTTGCCCCTGATGTAGTATATGGCCAAAAAATGAACAGACTATTGCTGGTTAAATGCACTTGGTGACGGGCGCAGCTTGCCCCTGATTTAGTATATGGCCAAAAAATGAACAGACTATTGCTGGTTAAATGCACTTGGTGTGATAGCTTGACCAACCACACTACTGAGGGTTAAATGCACTTGGTGACGGGCGCAGCTTGCCCCTGATGTAGTATATGGCCAAAAAATAAACAGACTATTGCTGGTTAAATGCACTTGGTGTGACAGCTTCACCCTGATGTAGGCTTTAGCCAAAAAACAAACGCACCATTGAGGGTTAAATGCACTTGGTGACAGGCGCAGCTTGCCCCTGATGTAGTATATGGCCAAAAAATGAACAGACTATTGCTGGTTAAATGCACTTGGTGTGATAGCTTGACCAACCACACTACTGAGGGTTAAATGCACTTGGTGACGGGCGCAGCTTGCCCCTGATGTAGTATATGGCCAAAAAATAAACAGACTATTGCTGGTTAAATTCACTTGATGTGACAGCTTCACCCTGATGTAGACTTTAGCCAAAAAACAAACGCACCATTGAGGGTTAAATGCACTTGGTGACAGGCGCAGCTTGCCCCTGATGTAGTATATGGCCAAAAAATAAACAGACTATTGCTGGTTAAATGCACTTGGTGTGACAGCTTCACCCTGATGTAGGCTTTAGCCAAAAAACAACCACACCATTGAGGGTTAAATGCACTTGGTCGCAGCTTGTGCTGGCGCACCACAAGACACAAAATGGCCGCCGATCACCCCAGAAAAATGTGACTGACAAACGGTCTGGGCAGCCTAAAAACAGTGAGCAATTGAGGATCAGCAGCTCAATGATCCACAGCTGCAGATCGATCAGTTAATCAAGTCCTTTGGAGGAGTTAATCTGCCTAATCTCGCCCTACTGTCGCATCCGCAACCTCTCCCTACGCTAATCAGAGCAGAGTGACGGGCGGCGCTATGTGACTCCAGCTTAAATAGAGGCTGGGTCACATGGTGCTCTGGCCAATCACAGCCATGCCAATAGTAGGCATGGCTGTGATGGCCTCTTGGGGCAAGTAGTATGACGCTTGTTGATTGGCTGCTTTGCAGCCTTTCAAAAAGCGCCAAGAAAGCGTCACAAAAGCGCCAAGAAAGCGACGAACACCAAACCCGAACCCGGACTTTTACGAAAATTTCCGGGTTCGGGTCCGTGTCATGGACACCCCAAAATTCGGTACGAACCCGAACTATACAGTTCGAGTTCGCTCATCCCTACTCAGCAGCATTGGCAGCTCCTTGCAGTGAAGGACAGTTATAATTAAAGCTTTCTCCATGGAAAACTGCATTGTCTTACAGGACAAAAAAAACAACAGTCTATACATATGGCTTTAGAGGCTAGCGACACCATTGGGGGCAGTTTTTTATTATTGCATTCTATGTATTTTTGGCTTTTTTTGCAACTGATATTTTATTAAAAATGCCACTAGTCCGATACAGCTTTCAGTTTCAGTATATCTGCAAACTGTTTACTTCTGCTTCTTAGTGAATAACGTCAGAAAGCTGTACTGATGGCGCATTCTGTAGCACTTTACTTTTACATCTTGGTCTGTACAGATCACTTTACTGCAGTTACCTGCTTATCTGACATTCTAATCCTGCCTGTAATGATATCACATCAATCAATTTTCTTAATGCTTTCTAAATGCTGTAAAGAACGGCTCCGGCAAGATGGCCGTCCCATAATCACGTTCATTAAACAGATCAAATAATTCTGCAATTAGAAAATAAGAAAAGATTAGAAAAAAGGATATGTGTTACTATTTGGTTTTAACTGGCAGAAAAAAAAATTGGTGACACGTTTCCTTTAAATGAGTGTTTAGGTGCTGTCAGGGAAGTAGAGATACAGATCTAACTGTCAGAGCATCTCTACATTCACTGAGAAGGAGACCCAACAGTCTGCAGATGGACTCAAACTGAACGCTGTAGAGGAAATACTGTTGGAAGATTTTTTAATAAAAGACCAATTGAAAAAAAAAGATTTTTAGCTGAACGGTAAGTAGAATGCAATAATAAAAAATAAAAATAAAATAAAAAGTGTGCATAGTCCTTGGTGTTGTGATTCTTCCGATTAAAGTCAAGGTATGATCTTGATGAAAAAAAGTGCAGCATGCTCTGAAAGCAAGGGAGTGTATAGTCACACAGCGTGGGTGTTCAAAGCAGAAGCTTACTGTAAATGACTGTACTGCCTAAATGTGGGAAATATGCCGCATGTAAGAGTACCCTAATTGGGCGATTGTCAACCCATGGCTGTTAAACGCTGTGATTGTACACATAACAAAGACCATTTCTTTGCACGTTTAAGGATTTTCCATTGGAGGCAAATTATATTGCTAAATGAGTGAATTATCATATTTACGCTATGAATAGTAGTTACACAAATTACGCCTGTGTAGAGCGATTAAAGAGACACTTATCTCGCTGGGACTTCGTGACCGGTGTGACATGTGGTTTCTACCGTCATGTTATCTATCACACGTGTTGGATTTCTAAAAGAGACTGTATGGAGTGTAGATATAAATGTATATATCCATTATTTTATACTTATAAATGGTAATATTTCATGAATACCTACCATTTTTCCCCGAATTAGTTCTGAGCGAATTGAGTCGATTTGTTCAAAAACTCTCCCTACAGCATTAAAACTTATGAGCCACATAGCCACACTTAGTCTCAGCCGAACTTATGGTAAATTACTCCGGTATTCCTATCTGCGTATTTCAATTAGGAATCCAAAGTGGGCTTTGGTCCCGAGGTACGAAAAACAGCATTAACAACAACGTTTTTGAATGAATCGACTTCAGATCTATGATGCGAAGCTCGATTTGTTCGAGCCTATCCAGAATTATTATTTTAAAAAATTTACTTTTTAATAAAAAGTTATTTTCTCATAGAATTTTTTAATTATTACTCAAATATAATAATATAATCTATGGCTCATATAAAGGGGTTGCCAAGTTAAGAACATCCATTTATATAGCCCATTAGGGTATTATGAGTTAGGCTAGGTTCACACCTGAGCATTTTACAGCGCGTTACTACGCGCTGTAAAACGCTCAACAGGCAAAAACCAATGTTTCCCTATGGGCTTGGTTCTCACCTGAGCGTTTTACAGCGAGTACAAACGTGCTGTAAAACGCCCTACGCCCCAAGAAGTACAGGAGCTTCATTGGGGCGTATTGTCGTGTGTAACACCTCTGTTTTTCATTGTACGCCTCTGTGGTCAATAGCAAGAACGAGAGAGGGATTCTCACTCTGAAGGACCAGGAAAACCCTTTAGCTAGAATGTGCACTATGTAATACTTAATTTCTCCTGTGGTGGTACTGATTAAGGCTAGGGCTACACGACAACATGTCGCACAAATATAGGTCACACTACATATAGGGTACAACTACACTGCAACACGTGTCGCATGACATTCATGTCACAGTAATGTCGTGCGGCATATTTTATAATGTTAGTCTATGGTGTCGCACTTCGGCATGCTGTGACTGCGACACGACAGTCACACAATAGTCAATTTTTTGCGACTGTAGTGTTGAAGTGCGACGGTATAGACTAGTATTCTATTATATCGCTCAACATTATTGCGACAAATTTCGTCATGTAGCCCTACCCTAAAGAGGACCCGTTACCTCTCCTGAGATGTCGGTTTTAGTAACTCCTTCCATTCCCCATTTAATAACAATCTAAGAGCATCTGCTTTTATGGCTCTGTGCTGTGCTATTCCTGTATTATTCCTGCTAGAAGTTTACAAATTACAGAAAAAAAGATAATAATGCACTAACAAATTAGATACAAGCATCATATATGGACTAAGCCCTCACTCTGATGTAATAAAATCTGAGACTCTTAGCCAATATATTTTGATCAAAACACATCTGTGCCCACCTACCCCCACCAAGCTGGTCTCAGGTCAGGCAGGTCCTATGCTAAACCTACCTATGCTATTGGGCATCTATGTTCAGGAGGGCAGACTCTTAACATAGATGCCCAATGGCATAGGTAGGTTCAGAGTAGGACCTGCCTGACCTGAGACCACCTTGGTGGAGGTAGGTGGGCACAGATGTGTTTTGATCAAAATATATTGGCTAAGAGTCTCAGATTTTATTACATCAGAGTGAGGGCTTAGTCCATATATAATGCTTGCATCTATTTTGTTATTATTTTTTCTGTGATTTTTTTCATAAATGTAGCCAGGGACATCCGCATATTTATTTATCACATCGTGCAGGATGTTTTTATCTTAGTTTTTTCTCTTTTCTGTGATTTTTGTTACAAATAAATTGCCAGAAGTCTGCAGTAAAGGTACTGCTGGGTGTTACTAGTGGGTGGTGTGTCCGACTCTGTCCAATCAGTGTTGCCAGTGACAGACTGTGCAGGGCCACACCCCCAACTGGTAACACCCATCTGGATCTTTACTGCAAGGGGCCGGCAATTCATTCATAAACTTCTAGTAGAAATAATAAAGAAATTGCACAACACAGAGCAATAAGAATAGATGCTCCAGAACGGTTATGTTATGGGGAATCCAAGTAGTTACTACAACAGACCAGCTGATCACTTGGGGTCTCAGCAGGGAGAGACTGTGGGGGAGATTTCTAATCTAATTTCTGCTGAAAACTGGCATAAAAAATTAGCATATGCGACTTAAAAAAAAATATATTGCATCTTCAAGTTTTCTGAAAGAGGGCATGGCAAGGCCGGAGAAGGAAGTGTGGACAGTCGCCACCACAAATGTATCTTCATTTACCCCATTTTTTTTGCATAAATAAAGCCTATGGCAGCTCTGAGCATGGACTGCAGGAGGATGCACCTAATTTATGACGAGGCGGATCCTCCAGCAGCGCAGGGGAAGTAAAGACTGGTGCAGAAAGATAAAAAGATAAAACTCCACCTTTGTGTTTAGTTTATTGTCAAGAGATCCTTCTCTTGACAATAGTAGGGATTGTCCAAAGCCATGAATAATGGTGTTCAGTTAAAGGGTTAAAGTCATCCGTAGTCCTAAAGCTGAAAGCAAAGCTGACTGTCATGATTTTTTTGAGGCTGTTAGGGCTTATTATATTTATTCAGTTTGTGCAAAGTCACCGTCTGACCATTTATTTTGTCAGCAGCATCTTACATTAAAGGGGTTGTCCCACAAAAATATTCTACAGTTTTTAAACAAGCACCTGGATCTAAATACTTTTGTAATTGCATGTCATTAAAAATGCAATATAGCCACTGAGTTATTGACTATAATGTATCTGAATAGCGCCACCTGCTGTTTTTTTGTTTTTTTATTTCTTTGTCCTGCTCACTGAGATGGCCGCACATGCTCAGTTTAATCCTTCGTCTGCCTCCTGAGCTGTGATAGGGAGAGCTCAGACACGCCTCCCTGAGCTGTGATAGGGAGAGCTGAGACACGCCCCCTTAGTTGTAGCAGAAAAGACCCTCCCCTTGAGCTGCCAGCTTGATATACTGTAAATCTAGCAGAGCAATGAGTGTGGAGATCTCTGGATCCATGTGAGGTACAGGGCTGGTTCTAGGTTTGTTAGAAAGAGATTGTCGTGTACTGTGTGATGTCTGATTTTTCATTTTTTACATTAGCCATGAGATATCACCTTTAAATCTCCATATTGGATAGGCAGCTCGGTAGCGTTTTTAGTAGTAATAAGTGTAGAACAGGCTTTACCCCTCCTAACTTGATTCTGAGATTTAACATCTTCGAGCACATTAGATATTAAGTGAACATAATTTCTCATCATCCTGAGTTAGGCAGCTGCATGCTATGCGCTGTATAACAATTACTTCAACTAATTGACTGTCTCCTTTCCTTTATTGTAGTAAATCATGCTTCATTTGAACAGTTATGGGATTCCTTTGCACATTTTAAGTATTTCTGTGCAGATGATATTCAATTCTACTGATTAGTGGGGGAAACAAATAGAAGTTTTTATTGGGAGTAGTGGCATCACATAGGTTAGTGTGGCAGTATACAGTGACAGCATGGGTTAAGTATCCTAATTTGCATATAGGAATACAATTCCAAAATGTAAATGTTTTGGAAATTTTTAAATTCCTTTTCATGAACCATTGATTGGGGCAGTTATCCACAAGGAGTGTTCCTAGAAATGATAATTTCTTGTGTAAAGAGGTCTCCGATCACCCAGTGATCAAGCTCATTTATCAGGTTAAAGGATCACTGGTGTCATCATCTAAGGGTACTTTTACATTAGCGGCAGGGGACTCTGGCCTCTCGCCGTGCGCTGCCATGCCGCCGCCGGAACTCCGCCCCCGGCCCTTTTATAGTCAATGAGGACAAAGCGGCAGTCTGGGGGCACACGTAAACTAGCGGCAGGACGGATCCGACAGGCTGTTCATCCGCCGGAACAGCCTGCCGGAGTCCCCTGCCGCTAGTGTGAAACTAGCCTAAACCATTGTTTCTGGGCAGCAGATCATCGCAATCAATGGGGTCATTTATCAAACTATTGTAAATTAGAACTGGCTTAGTTGCCCATAGCAACCAATCAAATCCCACCCTTCATTTTTCACAACTCCTTTGGAAAATGAAAGGTGGAATCTGATTGGTTGCTATGGGCAACTAAGCCAGTTCTACTATACACCAGTTTGATAAATCTCCTCCAATGAATGTCATGGGGACAAGGGATCTCTATTGCAACAGCTGCATGTAAATGCTGTTCTCATCTCTTCTGATGAGCAGGCAATTATCGGGAATGAATAAGAGGCCATTACTGTTACTTTTCTGAATATATTTGGGAATGAACAATGTAAATCTGAGTTGGTGAAAGCTTTAAAAAAAACTAAAAACGTCTGTCAGAGCTACTATCTGAGGAATTCAGTGTAAAACACAAAGCAAGGCAATCTGCAGATATACTGAAACTGAGGGCTGTACAACAAAAACTGTTATGCATTTTTTATAATGACTAATTGAGAAAGGATTTTTAGCCAAAATGAGTAAAATTCAATGATACAAAAATTTCCCTTGAAGGTGTTCATGGCCCTTAAAGGGGTTGTCTGAGATATTGATACTGATGAAGTATCCTCATGATAGATTATCAGTATCTGATCGGCGGGGGTCTGAAACCTGAGAGCCCTGACGATCAGCTGTTTTGAGAAGGCACCCCATGGCCTTCTTGCAGCTTTCCCTAGGCCAATGACGTCATGTTCATTGGTCACATGGCCTAGGAGCAGCTCAGCCCCATAAAAGTGAATAGGGCTGAACTGCGATACCAAGCACAGCCACTATGCAGTGTACAGCGCTGTGCTTGGTGAGCATGGAGAAGGCCACGGTGCTCACAAGAGCGCTGGTGCCTTCTCAAAACAGCTGATCAGCAGGGGACCCAGGTGTTAACCCCCCACAATCAGATAATGATGACTTATCTTGAGGATAGGTCATCAGTATCAAAATCTCAGAAAACCCTGTAAGAACAAAGCAACTGAGACCTCAGGGGCGTAGCTAAAGGCTCATGGGCCCTGGTGCAAGAGTTCAGCTTGGGCCCCCCTTCCCTCAGTGCTTTGTGGCCAGGGGCTAGGGAGCACATAGCCTTAGTGCTGCCTGAGGCAAAAATTGAAATGGCAACCCCCCCCATGCCAAATTATTGACCTAACCCTTTTGCTCCAGCCAGAGGTGTAACTTGACCAGCATGCACTATCTATAATACCAGTGTCTTCTTATGTGGCACAAGGGTCTTTGGACCCCCTCAGGCCCCTGGGCTCGGTAGCGACTGCTAGCTCTGCACGCCCTATAGCTACTCCCCTGTGAGGCCTCTAAAGCATTTCCATGAACTGAGCCTGGATGGCAGTGGTTCTGGATAGGAAAGAATTTAGAACAAGCTGTAGCGATGGCTCTTGCGGTCTATTTTACATCCACCAGCCAAAAAGTTGCCATCTAAGTGCCATAACGAATGACTGGAAAGACAAAATTCTAACGGTAACTCTCATTCTAACAATAACTTTTTACAGTCGTCGGATCCCAGAAATTTTCAAGGATGCAATTTGAAGATTTTAAGGGCTGCATAGCTGCAAATTTCCAATTCTATTAAGAGACTCAAGGAATTTAGTGAGAAATGCTGATTCCTTGCAATACAAAAATAAGTCAGCCGAGAAAAGGCTGCATCTGGCCTTGAGAAGACAAACAGCTGTTCTCAGTCAATGCACCACTTCTTCTGTATGGAAGGCTGAGGAGCTGGAAATAAGATGTGTCATTGCTAAATATGTTTACTACAGCATCTGTAAACTAAGATCTCCACATGAATGGATTTACTCAGACGTCTACAAGGATCTACCTCTGATGGTATCACTGGTAGAGTTGTTCTGCCTCCTTTTCTTTCACTTCTCTCGATCTGTATTGTTGAAGCGCATAATAGATTTAATTTGAATTGGAAAAACTAAACCAGCTACGAGTCACATAAGAGGCATGTTACCTTCTGTAAAATGTTGCGCAAGGCAGTTCCTTCAAGTTTTTCAGATACAGTTCTCTAGGTAATTCTAATGTGACTGGTTGACAGTTAAATTCCTTCTCGAATGATAAATTGGACACAATCCATGTATCAAGAACTGAAGAGCTGCTGAATATGACATGTGTATTGTGCATTAGTCCAATAAACCATACACTTATCAGTTGCCTCTCTATTCATGAAGCAGTCGAGAACAGGTTGCATTATTCTTCATGCAGAAGACAGCAGTCTGACGTGACATATTAAGTGTAAACACATCAACGCATGAAGAGTGTATATGGTATTTTGTAATATGTTACTAAATAGTCGTTGACAGCTCCTTTCACTTTCACATGGTATGTGTAATAATGCTAAGGCGGTGGCAAACAAAGCAAGCAAATCTGTCAAACTGCAGAGATAGACATGGGGAAGAAGTCGGGAATTTACAATTACTAAAAAAAATATAAAATATAGAAATCTAATCTCTGCTTCTGAAATATTTCTGCCGGGATTTGAACTCCCAACCTTGTACATTAGAGGCAAGGATGTTAACCACTACACTTGCAACACGCCAGACCTGCAGGGGATGACGAAGTGAGATCACGGTTATGTGCAATCGAGGGTAATCACTATATTTGAAGAACCCTGGGCAGGCGCGTGGCAGTGAAGGAGAGGTAGACACGGTTCCTCTGGGGCACGCTCTGTAGATAGGGACCAGGCCTGATGGTGGATGAGGTGCCCTGGATGTTACAGGTATTTTGTGTGCCTGGGGCAAGGTCCCTGTGGTATTCGTGACGCCAGTGCCTTTGGACGGTGGCACGCCGGTTGGTGGTTGGAATGATGGAGGTACACAAGTATATAGTGAACCAAACGTAACTTTACTGAACAATCCAACTTTGTACAGCAGGTAGGAGTACAGTCTTTCAAAACACAGTTCCACAAGGAGGCTTATTCACAAAATGGCAGGCAATATTCATGCAAGATACGCAGAGGGTAAACTTCACAAGCACTCAGCAGCAGGTTGTACCTTTCCTCAGAATCAATGTACAGTGTCCTTTATAGAACTCCTGCTCTGGCTTTTATCTCCCAAGGCCCGGATGCCTAAAAGGGTGGCTTAAATCCTTGGTTACTATCTTCCTCAGGTATTAGATTCTTGCTACACTTTCTAGTGTAATCTGCCCATCAGGGTCACTTAGCTTACCCTGGATCGCCTTCTCCTGTAAGGTGGATAACTGTAGGTTTCTCCCAGGAGGTTGGGTCCTGCAACTGGGGTATCTTCAGAGCTAACTAAGGCTCTCTTGTTCTCAGGCAGGCTGGAGCTTCTCACTAGCCTCCTGGACATCACTAGCAGCCAGGGCTATCCAGCTGCATGTCAGGAGCAGGCTTTTTAACCTCTGTCTTCTCAGACTCCTGACTCTGCACTAACTCTCCCTGTCTGGGCCTGGACATTTATACTAGGGGCTCCCTATCTCCCTCTAGTGTCTGGGATGTCTAACTACACCCAACTAGGCCTGCTGTTGCATCATACAGGGGTACATTGCATGTAAAAACACATTAGAACATACATAAAATGCACAATTAAATATAACACTTCTGTTCCTTGTGAGTAGGAGTAACGCGCACACCAATTGACCTTTGTGTAGTGCCCACCCCTACCTAGTGGGACACTACATACCCCCACGCTATAACGTTGCCCGTCCTCGGAGCAACATGGAGGATCCCTGCACAGCCGGATACTGCACCTGGAATAGGGAAGATAAAGCAAAGCAGGAAAACACATCTACATTTGAAAAAATACATTATATGTATTCATCAGGCAGTTCCACTGGATTAGGAGCAAGTAATGGTGAAAAGGGGCGTTGTTCTCTTCTCTCAGGATAACACAATGGGAACAGGGGCGCTGACCTGGCACAGCGTAACAATAAATACCAGGTTAGTCCATAATAATACTTTCAAGTGCAAATTGTCCATAATAGAACAGTTGTAGTCCATAGAAAATGTAAAACATTAAATAACAATTCTTGGAGGCTCAAAGCATATCAAATGAGTCCGTACCCAGGTTCTTTTCTTGTAAAATTGGTCAGTACCAGTGAAGAAGATAAGTAAAGGCAGCAATACAAGGATCACAGAGGCTCGCACAAGGTGGAGTCCATCTCTGGGCACATTTCTTTAAAATAGTAGCAAAATCTCAGAGGCTCATGTGCATTTGAGTCTATCCCTGGGCCCAATTCTTGAAATTCAAGTTGCATAATAAAATAGCAGCGCATAAAATAGTCCACATTATTCAAATGACATATATAAAACAAGTGCTGTAATACCCGTAATCAACCTGAAAAGGGGGTTAAAGGGTTAAAGGTGCAACTTATGAAAACAGGCACAACTGGGTTTTCACTCTGAGAAAGCAGGCAGGAGGTCCTGTAAACAAGATGGCCTTGCTGCACGTGGTATTTCAGTGGCTTGCCGCCTCCACTGAGCCGTGGGTAACTGGCAGCAGCAACAGAGGGCCAAAACAACGAAGGACTCCTGTCCTGGAAGGGTTAAGACTTACTTTAGGATCCCTTGGTAAATAAAGCAAACATCAAGGGCCTAGCAGGCCAATTCACAGGGGCAAGTCATATCCACTTTGCATTTCAGTGGTGCTCCCTGGCTCCATTTGTATATTGGGCCTGTATTGAGATTCAACAGATGGATGTGTCCACAACACAGTATTGGGGGGCAACTGTAGCATAAACGAACCCCTAATAGGTATAGGCCCCATAGGCCTAGGGGTGATCAAAGTCGCTGACCTCACCGGAGCAGGCATCACAATCGTGGGCTGCTGCACTGGCCTGGGTACCGCTGCTGCAAGCGGTCCGGTGGGTTCTGGAACGACTGGCTCTGTGCGCCGGTGCACAGCGTATGAGGATCCCACCGCAGGTGCCGGTACTAAGGAGGGACGACTGGCAGGGACAGGTACTCTCACCTTAGACCCGGAGACGTCCGAGTCCTTACGTCCTCTTTCTTGTAGGTCAGGTGGAGTCCGGATCCTGGCGGAGGCAATCTGGCGTAGCTCCCGTAGCTTTAACTCCAGCTGCACAATCTGGTCGTCCAGGCTTTCAGAGTCGGGATCGCTGGTCTCCGCTGTCGCCGTCGGCACTTGGAAGGTGGGTGGTTCGTCCTGCGCAGCCGCTGCAGGCTCAGGTGAGGCGTCCGCTTTCCTCCCTCTGCGGATATTTTCCAGGGTAGCTCGGAATCTCTCGGCATCCTGAAGCTCGTGGACAGTTTTCTCCCTGCGAGGCAACTCAGGTGAGGGCCATGGGCTAACCCTCTTCTCCACCACTGTCGGTTGCCAGAATACATTTGGGCCAATGAAAGAGCCCCGTTCCTGGAAGGCATGATGGGCCGGTTCTGGAGAGCACACAGATTCGCGCTCGCAGCCAGAGTAGTCCTCATCAAGGTCCCAGTCCTCCGATTTCTTTCTCGGACGGGACACGGCAGTGGCGTAGGGGCCTCGCAGGCCCTCTGCAGGGGTGAATTCAACCTCCTCTCCCTCGCGGAGGTTATGTAAATGTTCTGGGAGGTAGCTCCGCTTGACGGACCTCCGATTGACATACAAGTCTCTTCCAGTCAGGTTGTCTTTTATGAAACCGAAGCCTCGGTCCTTGTCAAAGGCCACAACCAACCCCATCCTCCTTTCCAGGCGGGGTTGTGTGTCGGTGTGGCACTCGTGAACGGTCTTTGCCAGTTCTTCATAGTATATCTTGGTTTTAGTTATCTTCTTTATTGCGGCCTCCCGAATCTCTGCCATTAGAGCTGACCACTTGAACGAGGGCTGGAAGAAGTCTCTCCAGGAGCCGTAGTAGGTCTCCGGTTGCGTCCTCGGTGGCGGGCAGGCGGGTCTCTCCGGTCCCGGAGAGTAGGCCGGTGGAGCATCCTCTTGCTCTACACCAGTCACATTCATGGTTAACAAATCAGGCGCGGACATATCAGCAGGAAAGTCCTCACTCCTCAACATGCTCGATCCTTCTCTGAAGAGCGACAGGGTGGCGCCAACAAGTTCAGACAGATCCTCCCATTGCACTGGGACGCCGCCCCCCAGGTACTCCAGTATGGGGGAGGCGGAGTCCATTACAGCAGACATGCAAATGTCCAGACAGGGCGGTGGCGCCAGCATACAGCCTTCCCGCACTTTTAGCAGAAGGCGCCAATTTTTACCGCCAATTCAGAATGAAGATGACGCAGCAAACAATTTCAATCAAGCTAAGCGGCCATCTTTGAGCAAAATAGTTGTCTATTCATTGACAGCAGGCGGTGGCTTAAATAAGTAGAAAACAGTCCACACAATGCTATTTTCACACCGCAATTATTACAGTTCACTTTGGCCCAGCAATTTTCAATAAAACAATTGGGGCATGTCACTTTAAGACAATTTTCAGCACACAGTTTTTAAATCCGCAATGGCGCAGGAATATTCAAATCCTGTTCGTGACGCCAATTTATGCAACACGCCAGACCTGCAGGGGATGACGAAGTGAGGTCACGGTTATGGGCAATCGAGGGTACTCACTATATTTGAACCCTGGGCAGGCGCGTGGCAGTGAAGGAGAGGTAGACACGGTTCCTCTGGGGCACGCTCTGTAGATAGGGACCAGGCCTGATGGTGGATGAGGTGCCCTGGATGTTACAGGTATTTTGTGTGCCTGGGGCAAGGTCCCTGTGGTATTCGTGACGCCAGTGCCTTTGGACGGTGGCACGCCGGTTGGTGGTTGGAATGATGGAGGTACACAAGTATATAGTGAACCAAACGTAACTTTACTGAACAATCCAACTTTGTACAGCAGGTAGGAGTACAGTCTTTCAAAACACAGTTCCACAAGGAGGCTTATTCACAAAATGGCAGGCAATATTCATGCAAGATACGCAGAGGGTAAACTTCACAAGCACTCAGCAGCAGGTTGTACCTTTCCTCAGAATCAATGTACAGTGTCCTTTATAGAACTCCTGCTCTGGCTTTTATCTCCCAAGGCCCGGATGCCTAAAAGGGTGGCTTAAATCCTTGGTTACTATCTTCCTCAGGTATTAGATTCTTGCTACACTTTCTAGTGTAATCTGCCCATCAGGGTCACTTAGCTTACCCTGGATCGCCTTCTCCTGTAAGGTGGATAAATGTAGGTTTCTCCCAGGAGGTTGGGTCCTGCAACTGGGGTATCTTCAGAGCTAACTAAGGCTCTCTTGTTCTCAGGCAGGCTGGAGCTTCTCACTAGCCTCCTGGACATCACTAGCAGCCAGGGCTATCCAGCTGCATGTCAGGAGCAGGCTTTTTAACCTCTGTCTTCTCAGACTCCTGACTCTGCACTAACTCTCCCTGTCTGGGCCTGGACATTTATACTAGGGGCTCCCTATCTCCCTCTAGTGTCTGGGATGTCTAACTACACCCAACTAGGCCTGCTGTTGCATCATACAGGGGTACATTGCATGTAAAAACACATTAGAACATACATAAAATGCACAATTAAATATAACACTTCTGTTCCTTGTGAGTAGGAGTAACGCGCACACCAATTGACCTTTGTGTAGTGCCCACCCCTACCTAGTGGGACACTACACACTATCCAGCTACATGTTAACCTGAACAGAACTATAAAATAAGTCTTCTGCTGAATAGTAATATTCACTACATCAGAAACTACTATGAGGTTTTTCTGACATAGTTTAGCATTCATCTTTATAGCGGAGTGGATAAGGTCCTTGCCTCTAATGTACAAGGGGTTGGGAGTTAAAATCCCAGCAGAAACTTTTCAGAAATAGATGCTAAATTACATTTAAATACACTGACTTGAGCATCGTGCTTGAGGACACGCAGTGTTTGGCCGAACTCCACGATGTGCCGAGCCGAACTGGTGTTTGGCCGAGCATGTTCGCTCAACACTAGAATTTACCAAGACCGATGTTGGTCCACTGAACGTTGGACTGAGATGGTCCAAGATTCCTCTTAATAACCTACGGTAGGTGCATCTCTGCCCGTCCAAGCGTCAGGAACTTACATCTACGCGCAGGGACGGACTAGGAACTTAAAGTGGCCCTGGAAAAAAATATTAAAAGTAAGGCAGGGTCTGCAATACCATATTGTGGTACATTATACAGCCCCGACAGAGCCAAATACCACAGTCCATCACATAATACTGCCAGAAGCACAAAATACATCCCCAAAATCTTCTGCTGTGAGGAGGGCCCAGGCGGCCCCCTGGGCATCGGCCCACCGGGAAGTTTCTCTATAAGGTCTATGGCTAAACCTCCCCTATCTACGCATAGGCCTGGGCTATAATTTATTTTCTGACATAAGTTATAGTAACTCCAGCAGGTCGCTAGAAGCCCCACCTCTATCCGCATGCTTCGTCCCCTTTTCTCACCACTTTAGAAAAGTTTCAAGAAGCTTAAAAAGTCTTCAATCATGGCGGAAATATACAGTGAGCCATAATTTGCTACCTTTTTTATGTCACACTAGTGATGTAATACCTGTGATACAAGCCCCCTCATGGCTTACTTATCCACATGCCTTGATCTACATAGCGCACATATATTTACCATTCTGTCATTGGTGTCTCACATCGAATTAAAGGCACAGTACATGGTAAATCACATATTATAGGCCATATCATCATAGGTGCGAGTTACACATAAGTGATGGGAGATATAATAGCATACATAAATATAACACAATAGAGATGAGCGAATCGAAGTTGATTTGCAATAAATTTCTTAATGCTTTGTGGTAACGAATCGCATTTTTTCTTAAAATGGCTGCTGCACGTGTTAGGACATGGAGCAAGGAACTGTAGGAACAAGGGATCACCCACAATGTCATGCATGCAGCCAATCAGCAGCCAGCCAGCCATGTAATGTCACAGCCTTGTAAATAGCCTCAGCCGTCTTGGATTCAACAATTTTCCAGTGTATTTAGGGCAGGGGGAGATGTTAGCAGGCGCAAGGAACAGTGCTAGGAAAAACTTGAAAACTTATATTTTGCTCAATAGAAGTTCAGGAAAAGAGCATTAGAAGTGTAGGGAAAGGCTCGAGAGGAATTATTTCACAGTATTGAAGCAGAACAGGGTCCAATAGGGGAGTGTACAGATTGGGTAATAGGAACAATCATTTTACACCTTGCTGCACTGACTGGGGATCCAAATTGCCATTATACTTCTGCTTTCAGGTTTGCAATAGATGATATCTATGTAATTCCAGAAAACCTTGCTTGTAATTGGGGTGCAAGTGCTGTGTGATACAGCCATTAACAGGGTTGTATGTTCTGACTAAATTACAGCCTTCTTTGGGGTGTATTAGTGGGGAAAAAGTCAGATTTGTCTTTCAGCAGTGCAGTTATGTTTTAAAGCCTTTTTTGTGGTGTATTAGTGGGAAAAAAAGGGATTATTAGCCGTTGTGTGGTGAAGTGACAAAATTACAGCCTTTTTTGGAGTGTATTGGGTTGCATCAGAAGGGGCATAGATTCCCGTGATAAGAACATAGTCCTACCACTTTACAAATCGCTAGTCAGACCACACATGGAGTACTGTGTACAGTTCTGGGCTCCTGTAAACAAGGCAGACATAGCAGAGCTGGAGAAGGTCCAGAGGAGGGCAACTAAAGTAATAACTGGAATGGGGCAACTACAGTACCCTGAAAGATTATCAAAATTAGAGTTATTCACTTTAGAAAAAAGACGACTGAGGGGAGATCTAATTAATATGTATAAATATATCAAGGGTCAGTACAGAGATCTATCCCATCAGCTATTTATCCCCAGGACTGTGACTGTGACGAGGGGACATCCTCTGCGCCTGGAGGAAAGAAGGTTTGTACACAAACATAGAAAAGGATTCTTTACGGTAAGAGCAGTGAGAATATGGAACTCTCTGCCTGAGGAGGTGGTGATGGTGAGTACAATAAAGGAATTCAAGAGGGCCATGGACGTATTTCTGGAGCTTAATAATATTACAGGCTATAGCTACTAGAGAGGGGTCTTCCTCTGGATCAACTTGCGGGATAACAGGCCGAACTGGATGGACAAATGTCTTTTTTCGGCCTTATGTACTATGTTACTATGTATGTATTAATTTCCTTTTTATTTATTTGATCTAACAGTATGTCAGGCAGAGAAGTGGCAGGCCCTGCATAGGGGAGTGGCAGAGTCCTAAATGTTTCTGGTGCAGGCACAGGTCACAGCAGAGTAAAGGGGCCGTGGCAGCAGGGGTTACATCGAGAGGACTGAGCTCCCGGTGTTATCTAGCGGTCGTGTCTTGACCAGCAACCTAGCGGTGCTTGAATGTGTCATGGTACCTTCTGAGACAGAGGTTAAAAGATCGGAGAGACTGACTGCACGTGAGGTTAACTGAAAGTCTCTTGATTCTCAGTGTTGTGGTTTGGTAATGACCACACCTCTTGTCAGGTGCAGCCCGTGGTCATTACTGCTTTCCCTACTTAGTTTGGTCTCACGATTCATACCATGCAGTTGAAATTCTCTGCTTGGATTTGGAAGAGTTGGTGGACCTTACCTTTGTTCCTGCTCATCCATTTTCTATAAGATAAGTTGTACTGCTCTTTGTATTTAGTTGTTCTCTTGTGTTTGTTGTTACTAGGCCTCAGGGAGACGCTGGTTCGTTCACTTGGGAAGCAACCAGTAGTCTCATTCCCTGCCACTACCTAGGGCATTTCAGGGCTCCTACAGTCTAGGTTCCAGCGTATGTATTTTCCCACCTTCAGGGTCTACATATTGACAGGAGTCAGGACCAGGTTAAGGGGCTTCCTAGGAGGTGAACTTTTTCCTCTCCCTAGCCTTGAGGCCTAGTTTTGTGTCCCTCTGCTCCCCTCCCCTGTATTCATGACAGAATGGTCGACTCGGTCTTCGACTTTATCCCAAGTGACATCAGACACCCACAGCCAAGAGTCGGTGGGTTTATCAGAAACAACACTTGTTGGCATGGCCTGGGAGCAGGCCCTGTGCCCTCACCTGTCCTCAACCTGCCTTTGTCCTTTTTTGTTCCCTCAGCCAGACAAGTATTATATGCTGTGGGCTTAGCTCCACTATACAGTGTGGATGAGCTACTAGAGGACAGTCAGCAGCTACTGCCCAGCCAAGAGCTGGAGGAGACATATGCTGCTTCCTCCACTAGGCTGGAAAGTAGTCATGAGGAAAGTGGCGTGGGAGCTGGTGTTGCGAGCGGTCAGGCTCCTGGCTCAGAGACCATTGAGAAGGACATCAGTGACGTGCAGACAGTACTCTGATGATGATATAGCCAATCGCAATTGGGAGCCGAGTGGCGAAGGGGCCTTATGATCATCAGGAGAAGAGGGTAGCAGCTTACGAATGAGGCAGTGGTGGAGCCAGCAAGTCGGTAGCATGGCTTGGAGTCAGCAGGGTGGCAGAAGTGGGAAGTTGGGAGCCAAACATGCCCGGGGTAGACCAAGCACTTCGCAGGAGCCTACCTGCCTGGAAAGTAGTGGTGCAGGGGTTCACAGAGGCAGCAGCTGTAGCAGTCAGTCAGTGAGGAGTGTTTGGGGTAAAATCATCTACTCGGCGGTGTGGCAGTTTTTGTTAAGCCGCTGGAGGAGGTAATTTGCTGAATCTGTGGGCAGTAGGTGAAGCGTGGCCAGGGTGCCAATGTTGGCACCACGGCCCTGCGTCAACATAAGCAGCGTCGCCATAAAGTGGCCTGGGAGAACCGTGGCTCCAATTTGGTGGTTCAGCCTGCCGCAGCAACCGCTGCATCACCCAGTGGTACGCACCCGATTTCAGGCAGTCAAGGCTCCACCACCTCAGCCAAAGGGAGCTGTTTGTCCTTCCCATCATCTACCAGTCCTGATGCTCCTGATTCTCGTCCTCCTACTCTTCATCACTCATTTAGTCAGCAGTTGATCACCGAGGCGATTGTCAAGAGACAGCAATACGCATGTGGTCATCCTATGGCGCAGAAGCTGAATGTGCTTCTGGCCAAGTTGCTAGTACTGCAGTCCCTCCCTTTCCAAGTGGTGGACTCTGCATCTTTCAGAGAAATGATGGCTTTTGCCGAGCCGAGGTGGAGAGTCCCAAGCCGTAATTTCTTTGCCAAAAAGGCAGTACCAGCCATGCACAAATATATAGAACAGAAGCTCGGCCAGTCCTTGAGCCTGTCGGTGTTTGCCAAAGTGCGCGACAGCGCCGACGTGTGGAGCTGTAAAACTACGGTCAGGGACAATACATGTCCTTTATGGCCCCCTGGATGAATGTGGTTCCTGCCCAGCCACACCAGCAACTTGCACCCATCTGCAAGACTTCCTAAAAATGGCCAGGAAACTTTGCATGCACTTCAGCCACTCGTACACCGCAAAGCACACCCTCTTTGAGCTACAGCGGCAGAACGGCATCCCCCAACATAGGCTGATATGCGACGTTTCCCCCCATTGGAATTCCACCCTCCATATGTTGGACTGACTATACAAACAGAGAAAGGCCATAAACGATTTCTTGATGATCCAAGCGGACAGGAGTACTCCCTTGTGTAACTTCGATGTCAGCCACTGGCAGCTCATGCGTGACACCTGCCGTTTGCTCAGGCCCTTTGAGAATGCCACGTTATTTGTCAGTCGCCGGACTACAGGATGAACATTGTCATTCCACTTTTTCATATCCTGGAACAGATGCTGGTAAATCTGGCAATGTGTAGCGAAATGGGTGGTTTCTCTACACAGGTGACAGGAGAGGAGGAGCAGGAGGAGCAAGAGGGAGATGAGGCAGATGACCCAGGCACACCGTGGTAGTATGCAGTGGAGATGGAGGCAGGGAGTCCCTCCAACTCACTTGCACAAATGGCACGCTGCATGCTCACTTGCTTGGGTAGTGACAGCCGAATTGTCACCATTCGGCAGAGGGATGACTTCTGGCTCTCCACCTTGTTGGACCCTAGCTACCAGTCCAAAATGGGGGCCTTTTTTACACCCGCTGGGAGGGAGGACAAACTGAACTACTATAGAGACATCCTATGTAGTCAGTTAGACGCTGCCTATCTGCGACATCATCCATCCTCTCGGATGTCTTGGCAGGATATATTTCCACTGGACCGGGGGTCGAGTGGAGGGGTGGACCGTAGGCGCAAAAACGCAACCAGAGTATTTTTAGAAACCAATGTTTTTTTTATTATTGCTATAGTGACAACACGTTTCGGGATTCTGCGGACCCCTTTTTCAAGTCAGTGGGTGGAAACCGCTGGTGGAGAGAGCGCTGCTCCTAGCTCCTTGCATGTGTGGCATCTGTGACGGTCCGCAGAATCCCGAAACGCGTTGTCACTATAAAAATAATAAAAAAAACATTGGTTTCTAAAAATACTCTGGTTGCGTTTTTTTTGCGCCTACGGTCCACCCCTCCACTCGACCCCCGGTCCAGTGGAAATATATCCTATTCATCGACCCAGACGGCGGCTTGGCCCCCGCCAAAGGGGAACGCGGATGGAATCGGCAGCATCAATCAGTGAGACGTAATCACTCCTATCCACCTCCAGTCCAGTTGCACCAAACAATAGGTGCATCAACAACAGGTGAGCAGTACCACTCTTCCTGTTGCTCTGGAGGCTTGGCTCTTAACTTATTTACCCTATGAGCGCCTTTTTCTCTCCTTGGCCATTATCCAATGTCTTAGCAGGGGAGCCCTCTGCGCTCTCATTCCACTACCATGGCTGCTGTGGAGGGGTGGCGGGTAGGAGCAGTACAAGCTCCATCAGCAGCAGCTTGAGTCTAGAGTTGCTGATGAGCAGCTTTCTTCACCTGCCTACTTGACTAGTGAAGAAACTACTCACCAGCAGCAGCAGCTAGACCTGGAGCAGAACCTGAACCAGAAGGTGGTGGCATACTTTGACAGCACCCTGCCACACCATATTGAAGGACTACTGGGCAGCCAAACTGGATTTGTGGCCGCAACTGGCCAAGTTTTCCCTGGAAAAGCTGTCCTGCCCGGCAAGTAGTGTGGCATCAGAGTGGGTGTTTAGTGCAGCGGGGGCCATAGTTACCCCAAGGAGAACTCTCCTGTCCAGCCAAAATGTGGAGAGACTGACCTTTGTCAAAATGAATTTGACGTGGATCAGCCAGGATTTCTACCAACCAAAGCCTGATGCATCAGATTAGATCATCCATACTGCCTCACCCAAACATTGACAAAAGAGACCAGTTTCTTCTGGGTACCTGCTTCAGCTACTATTCTAATGCTGCCACCTGTATGATGCCACACATCTGATGCTGTGCTCCTTCTTACACCCACCATCATCAGTGGGTACTGTTATTGCCACCCACCTTCCCACTCTGTCACCGGGTCACTCTGTGATCTCCTGATGCTGCTGCCACCTCACCACTCAGGTCTTCTCATGCTGCTATTGCACCTTCACACTGTCATTGTGCCACTCTGTGGCCTCCTCATGCTGCTGCTGCCAACTCTACACCATGTCACCTTGCCAGTCTGTGGCCTCCTCATGCTGCTGCTGCCACCTCCACAATCTGTCACTGTTCCACTCTGCGGTCTCCTCATGCTGCTGCCACTTTACCACTGTGTGGTCTCCTCATGCTGCTGCCACATCACCACTCTGTGGTCTCCGCATGCTGCTGCCACATCACCACTCTGTGGTCTCCTCAGGATCCGTTTTTGGGGGTTATTGTTTTGACAGATCAGAGGAAAGGCAAAATAATCAGTGATGTCAACACAAACTTACTGCTGACACCCTGTCACCACCAGATCTTTGAGTAGTCCTGATAGACGTTCTTCAGCACTTCCTGCATGATCTTCTTTTGTTTTGCTTTCGTTTTGACATCTCTCCTCCCTCTCCCAGCTGTCATCTATTAGCAGTGATTGCCTCCCTATATATCTCCTCCCCATACTGCCTCACCTTGCGGTTTATACAACTTCCTGGACTGTGCTGATGCTAGAAGCTGCTGCTACTGCTGCATCCACAAGATAAGTCTGTTCCTTTATTTCTGTTTTCCTGTGGTCTTGATCCTAGGGGACCCTGACTCCCTCCGTATTTAGTGTAGGGAGCCGGTGGTCGTGTCCCCTCACTATTATAGGGTGTTCAGGTGTCATACAGTCGAGGAACGAGGGTATGCAATTATCTACCATAGAGATTTTTGCATAGGCTGAGCAGTAAGGGAGAGTGCTAGGGCTGTTACAGGGCTTACCCTCTTGTTCCTTAGTTTTGGATCAAGTCAGTCGGACCTTCATTTGTGTCTTCTAGTTTTCTGCAACACCATCCGTGACACACCCTCTCCACTCTGTCAAGGGGGCTCTACTTGTATAAGCATTTAATAGAACAGGTTCTGTAAACATCTGTGTGGAATCAGCTGACGATGGTTTAAAAGGAGTGTGCTCTTTGACACTATAGTAGGATCTTGGGCTTTTGCATGGTTCTTTGTACCTGGTGCTAACATTGACCTGTAAGGCTGAGTTCACACTTGAGTTATTTGGTCAGTTTTGGCCCCGTGACTGCCCAAATAAGTGAAGTGTGCAGTGATTCTACGAGCGACGCCTGTCATCTGTGTGTCATACTGACTCACAGTATTGTTTCACTACAACAGCAGACTCCCTATGCGTGTTGCTACAAGGCACAGTGTTCTACACCACTATACAGGCTCTCTGCATCCAGGAAATAGCAGTTTTTTTTAGGCGTTTTGCCACAAATAAATTCAGATTGAATCAAATCTTTTCGGAAAATTCGGCGAACCAGCCAAATCAATTTTTTATTTTATTCGCTCATCTCTAATATTTAACAGTTCGTCTATATCAGGATCAGCAACCTTCGTCACTCCAGCTGCTGTGAAGCTACAACTCCCAGCATGCAAACATGCTCAGCTGTTCTCACAACTCCCATAGGAGCATTCTAGGAGTTGTAGTTTCAGAACATCTGGAATGCCGGAGGTTGCTGATCCCTGGTCTAGATGGTATTACCACTGCAACAAGTTGAAATTATAATCCACTGTGAAGAAAATTATTTTCTTTGTAAGGACTCATTCACACCTGCACTGAACTTTCCTTTCTTCTCATCTGTCAGAAGAACACAAAAATTAAAGATAACTGATCCATTTTAAACCCCATTTGTTTGAAGGGGCATTTGTGGCAATAGATACGGCAGGCTGTTCCGGTCTGGCATTGCTGAACAGCACTAAAATGCCCGCTATCCCCATTAACTATACGTGCATATAGCCAAAACAACTAAAGAATAGGACAGCAGCTGTATGACCCAAAGTTACACATTTTATTAAATAAATTGTTTTTTAAAATTGAAATCACATATATATCAGCAGCATTACATTTCACAGGAAAAATATCCACAGGACTACCATTAATAATACATATAAATAACAGTTACTCCCATAGGCTGAGGGTATCAATAAACCCCAGCTCTAAATAAATAAATCAAGTGCACAGTGCCACAAGATGGATCAATACATATAGGAATATAGGAGATAATGCAGTAAAGTATACAGACCAAAGCAGTCCAGAAAATGGGATTCAGGACTGCTTTGGTCTGTATACTTTACTGCATTATCTCCTATATGTATTGATCCATCTTGTGGCACTGTGCACTTTATTTATTTAGGGCTGGGGTTTATTGATACCCGCAGCCTATGGGAGTAACTGTTAGTTATATGTATTATTAATAGTTGTCCTGTGGATATTTTTCCTGTGAAATGTAATGCTGCTGATATATATGTGATTTCAATTTAAAAAAAAACTATTTGTTTAATAAAATTTGTAACTTTGTGACATACAAAACATGCAATGCAACAGCTCACTGCAAACCAAATAAAGTACAAAATTGCATCATAATTGCAAATGCTATACAAATAAGTTAGAGATGCTTGGCAAATCGTTTTGTACAAAATTATTTGAGCCCATCTGCCACACGTCAAGGCGATCTCTAGTTAGACGGGTTTGTAAAGGGGGAATATTAATCACCAATATTATGCGAATATCGATAATTAATATTCCTAAATAGGAGGAGGCACCTGGTGATGACTCCGCCTATTTATGCCTTTATATAATAAATACACAATACTTTCGCTATGCTTAACACTAATCACTAATGCTAGCTGCATGCGCCTTACTTACTACCGCTAACAAGTACACACTACACAAAGGGTACAAATATAACGGTATTTATTTAACACACTAAGCACGCAATACACTAACAATACACAGCACTACACATATACAATACTCAAACTATGCTACAAGTTCCCAAATTCCACCCACAAACTAACTATACACTACACACATACAGGTATAACAACCCACCCGCCTAGCTCTATACTGTCCCTACGGGGTTACAAGACAATACACACATCAATGGCTCTGCAGGGGTTAATACTTGCAGGCCATGAAATATTGTTTGCAGAGCACCTGCATGCTCAACAGCACAGCAATGCAGGGGTTAACCAGGGGAATCAGGGCCACCAGGGTGTACAGTAGGTTATACACAGGGTGGCGATGGGGGGACCACAAGGGTTTACCAGGGGGTCAGGGGTGTAGGAGAAGGGTTAGGTGAGGGGGTGCAGCTGGGACCAGGGAACTGGCAGTGAGGGGGTTATCTGCCAGGGCCTCAGCAGGGGTTAGTTCTGTGCTGCAGGGCAGCAGGACATAGGGGGGGTATAGCAGGGGGTCAGAACCAGGGGATTCAGGGGTGGATCAGGAGTTGGTGGGATAGGGTGGGGGGTGGTGATACTTATGGTGTCCAGGGGTTCCTCTTCCTGAGCGCCGATCGCGCTCTCCTATTCCGGTCCGGTCAGCTGCCACGTGGGAGGCCCTGACTCCCTGAGCGCAGGACGCGCTCCTCTATAAGGTGGGGGGGGGGTCCCGATGTCCTGAGCGCCGATGCGCTCTCCAGTGGGGGGCCCGATCCTAACTTTTCTTAGCGCAGGACGCGCTCTCCTCATGTGGGGGCCCAGACCCAACTGACCTACGGAGTGCCGGGCCGCCGGATATTTAAACCCGGCCGCCCGCACTCCCGCGCTGCGCCGCCCGCCAGGGGGCGCGCGCGCGCGCCCCCATCATCCACGTGGGCCGGCGCAGTGATATGACGTCACTGCGCCGGCCCGCACATCGGGGACGCGCTGCAGACAGGCGGGAGATGCCTTTGATCTCCCGCCTGCTGCCCTTAGCATTCCGGACAGTGCGATTGTAATCGCACTGTCGGAAGGCGCATAATAGGAGGAGGGGAGGCTTCTCCCCTTCTTCTATCATGCGTAATTATCTCCAGCAGCGCTGGAGATAATTACAACAAAGGGCTCAGATTCTGTTGAATCTGAGCTCTTTGTATCCATCAGGATGACCGGACCCTTGTCCAGTCATTCTGATGTAATTAGCCAGATTGCATCGGTTTGAATGCTTGGGGCACATTCAAACCGATGCACCTGGTTTCAGGTGTAGGAGGGGGGGATACGTATAATATACATGAGTATGGATGCTTGGGGCACATCCATACACATGTATATACATTAATATTAGGGACATAAGGGGGCACATAATTATATAAGGGGGCACAAGCCCCTACATTATAAGGGGACACAAGCACATATATCCCACAGGGGCCACCATGAGCCCCTGGGGATCCCCATGAGCAGACGTGCGCAGATGTTGGGCACATCTGCGCACATCATCCCATGATGCGGTGGATAATGCATGCACATATACCATACATGCCCGCACATGTTTGCAGGCATGCATGGATATATATGCATACGGCTCAACCGTTCCTCAACAGGGTTCCTGACACTAAATTTTACCTGTTATGTGCCATGACGGCTACCATATAATTCAGAAAGTGCAGGTTCCACATGCATGCTAGATCCGCCTGAATTTCTGTCATTTTTGGTGCCAAAATGGCCTCCATTATATCCACGGAAAGCAGTTACCAGCATGCATGCCGGGCCCACTCCACACCACTCGCCGGGAATAACAGGTAACAGGTAAAATTTAGTGTTAGGAACCCGTCTAACTAGAGTTCGCCTTGACGTGTGGCAGACGGGCTCAAATAATTTTGTACAAAACGATTTGCTAAGCATCTCTAACTCATTAGTATAGCATTTGCAATTATGAAGCAATTTTGTACTTTATTTGGTTTGCAGTGAGCTGTTGCATTGCATGTTTTGTTTAACAGTCTTGTTCTCAGCCATAGCAACGTGCCCCTGCGCTTTGGGATGTGCTGACTGACCCCCTTTTTCTTTGCAGTTTGTGACATACAACTGCTGTCCTATTCTTTAGTTATTTTGGGTATATCATTGATGCTTTAACGGACAGCACTATACGGGGCGTTTTTTTTGGTCTGTGTTTTGGGTGAACTATACGTGCATGCAGCATTTTTTTATCCAGCCGATTCCCAGGCATATTTTCCAGGTAGAGGCTGGATCTCCATTGGACCCCATTATAGTTAACAGGGCCAGCGGGCATTCCGGTACTGTCCGGCCAAATCCAGAGAGCTCTGACAGGTTGGTTTCTGCCAGAACAGCCGGCCAGATCTCTTGCTGCAAATGTAAAACAAGCCTCAGAAGAACAGAATAAAATTAAAAAACTGACCCATTATAATTAGGGATGTAACATCCAAAGTCGATTCACAAAAAACTTAATTGTAATACTGTATGGAGTTCCCGCTCCATACAGTATTACAATATATTGGCTCTGATGAGCCGAAGTTATTGCTTCGCGAAGTCGCGCAAGACTGTAATAACTTTGTGAATTAATTATTACTGTAAAAAAACCTTGGTACCGAACTCTGGTTCGGTTCCAAGGTACCACCAGGAGCCGAACCCGAGTTCGGTACAAAGGTTTTTTACAGTAATAATTAATTCCTGAAGTTAAAGTAATAACTTCGGCTCATCTTAGCTAATACATTCTAATACTGTATGGAGCGGGAACTCCGTACAGTATTACAACACATTTTTTTTGCTAATCCACTTCGGATGTACCATCATCCCAGCTATTTTTCACGGGAGACAAAGTCCTGCCTCCTGTACATTTTCTAAATTTTCTGTTCTTCTGACTGACCAGAAGAATGGAAAGCTCAACGCAGATGTGAATTCAGCCACTGTTGTATGGTTCCGCATTTGATCTGTATTTTGTGTGGGTCGGATGTGGACCCATTCACTTCAATGGGACCTCAAAAGATGCAGACAGCACTCTGTGTGCTGTCCACATTTGTTTGTCCGTTCTGTTACACTCTCAAAGATATAAAACATGTCTTATTCTTGTCCGCATTACGGACAAGGTTGGGACTGATCTATTATGGGCCGGATGTTCCGTTCAATAAAATGAGGAATACAAACGTCCGGAATCCACAATTTGTGGACCGCTAAAACGGCTATGGCCGTTTGCATGAGACCTACGCTGGGTTCGCATCTGCGCTTTTAATTCCAGGAACCGACTGCCAGAATTCACTGTATCCTGCGGACATGCCGTCTTTCGGCCAGACAATAAAGCCACCATCAGCAGTGCCTTGCAGCATCGTACTCCTGACTCCCCACTCACAATCCCGGGGGGAATTATATAGATATATCTGAACTCTCTAGATTCCGTTTCAATGACTTTTTCATTTTGTTGGTTTCTACAGCATACACATGGTTTATGTACTAGGTATATCAGAGATTATTTCTCGCCTCCAACAAGAGACCAGCTCAGCACTTTGGTCTTGTGTATTGCAATTAACAAATGCTAACGAGCTAAATTATAATTATTCTCTTAGGTAAACCACACATTGTTTTCTCATTAACAAAGGTGCTACCGCACTTGTGACTGCCACAGTAACAGAGGCCAATGTGCCTTTCAAACATAATTAGTTAAAAAAGTTAGATTTTTTTTCCTGCAGTTTTTGTAAAAGTTACTGGTTACATAAGGTCCTGTAACTTTATTCTTGAAGTTACCCAATATGCTTTGCTCCCCATTGCCTTTTACTACAGTACAGGATATGGATATATGTATATAGATGCTTGTGTCTACGCATGTGTGTATATAGATGTACTATATATGAGTCTATAGATATGTGTATATCTATAGATGTATATGTTGCTATTTATATGTGTACCGTATGTAGATGTATATGGATATATGTATATTATGTATATATGTCTATGAATATGCATCTCTTTAGATGTACTTAGTGTTTAGTGAATCAAAGCATCCGAAACGGAATTCTATCCAAAGTTTAGGAAAAAATGTCCTTATGCTTCGTGGTAGTGAATAATTTTTCTTAAAATGGCAGTTAGAATTGTCTTAGAAACAACGGAAGAAAAAAAATACAGTGCAGAGGCAGTCCACTCCTCTCTTGAGCTGAAAAGACCTGATGAAAGACCTGCACTGAGCATGATGACGTCACTGCGCGCTGCCAGCGTAATCACGTGGTGATGTCATCAGTGATGACATCACCACGTGATCATGCTAGGAGCACACGAGGGGCAGTCTGCAGGCAGTGAATTTTAGATGTATTCATTTTTTTTACTCAAAAGACCACATTGCGCTAGCGTATTAAAACTGTCCCATTGATTGATAGGCTGAATAGGGTTTTAACATGTGATTCATGATGAATTTAAATTCTTGTCAAAGTTCGGCGAAGCTGCCAAATCAAATTTTTCTAAACTTTGCTCATCTCTAGATGTACTGTATATTTGTCTATGGATATATGTATATAGCTGGATATATGTGTTTGCATATGCTTATATACAAATTCATATGTGTATATATACCGTACATATATATTTGTAGTAGAGATGAGCAAAAAGATTTGATTCATTTCAGGTTCACCAAATTTTTCAATTGTTCGATTTGGATCTAAATCACTTTTTAGAAAGGGGGAGAGAACAATCTCATACCAGGAATATAGTGTGCACTGTATGTGATCTGCAAGGATAGATTCATACCCAAGTCGATTGAGAGTGCTTTCTACATGGATGAGTGTGCCCAGAGAAGGCCATGAAAACATTCCCCAGACCACAATGCTGCCCCCACTAGCTTGTGTTCTTCTAGCAATGGTTGTGGGGTGTTGTGTTCTCAGCGTCCATCCGGTTAATGAAGTAGAAAATGTGACATTAGAGAAGGCAACCCTTTGCCAATCTGCGAAGGTCCAATTCTAACACTGCTGAAAAAAAATTAAGCCTTTTAAGGCTCCTTTCACACTAGCGTTCGCTGGTCCGCTCGTGAGCTCCGTTTGAAGGA
The DNA here is from genome assembly GCF_014858855.1 of Bufo gargarizans. Taxonomy (NCBI): domain Eukaryota; kingdom Metazoa; phylum Chordata; class Amphibia; order Anura; family Bufonidae; genus Bufo; species Bufo gargarizans. The sequence continues at coordinate 80,172,098 of NC_058088.1, read as the reverse complement.
GCTCACGAGCGGACCCGAACGCAGCCGTCCAGCCCTGATGCAGTCTGAATGGAGCGGATCCGCTCAGACTGCATCAGTCTGGCGGCGTTCAGCCTCCGCTCCGCTCGCCTCCGCACGGACAGGCGGACAGCTGAACGCTGCTTGCAGCGTTCGGGTGTCCGCCTGGCCGTGCGGAGGCGTGCGGATCCGTCCAGACTTACAATGTAAGTCAATGGGGACGGATCCGTTTGAAGATGCCACAATATGGCTCAATCTTCAAGTGGATCCGTCCCCCATTGACTTTACATTGAAAGTCTGGACGGATCCGTCCGAGGCTATTTTCACACTTAGCTTTTTTTAGCTAATATAATGCAGACGGATCCGTTCTGAACGGAGCCTCCGTCTGCATTATTATGATCGGATCCGTTCAGAACGGATCCGATCGAACGCTAGTGTGAAAGTAGCCTAACCCAATGCAACTTCGTTAGCAGAGGTGCAGTGATCATCCATCTTCTTCGGAGAACCTTATCCAAAATGTTGCAATTTCTTTTGCGGTGCAGTGAAAGAAAAAACAAACCAGCAGGTACATTCCAACAGGACAGGTTGTTTTCATCTGTTGGTATTATGGGGCCAATGGGTCGATGAGCGAATTTATTGAAAATTCGATTTTGCTGCTTTGCCGAATTTTACAAAAAAATTGCTTTGTGACGAAGTAATGATGACTTACATCGTCACGAAGCACATTTTTTGTAAGTAGCGGGTGGTCCCCTGCAATAGCGCCGTCCCCGTCATTGTACCCCTCATGTTCATACAAAATCAAACTTACCGCATCCATTTGCTCACAACGGGCCGGCTGCCGCCATCTTGCTTGAAGATCTCGGCCGAAATCCCATGCGGTGCGAGATTACGTCATCACGCTGGCTAGCATGATGATGTAATCTCGCACCGCACGGGATTTCATCCGAGATCTTCAAGCAAGATGGAGGCTGGCGGCCCGTTGCAAGCAAATGGAGGAGGTAAGTTTTATTTTTATTTATTTTTTATACTATTTCAGGTTAAATCGATTCGCTGACACAAAGCACGAGGAAATTCGGCGAATCAAATTTATCCAGAAATTTGGATCGAAATACACTTTGTGGGATTCGATTTGCTCATCTCTAGCACCGTGCATACCGTAAATGTACACAGCAGGCAGTGTGACAAGGGCCTTACTAACTTTACTTTTACCTATTATTTTACCCAGGTTGGACTAGACTGTACATATGCAATATTTGTGCTTTTTAATATTACTCTTTTTTTAAATAAATATATATTTTTATTTTCCAGATCATAGTATTAATACATAAAACAATATTAATCACAGCGGTGTGCCCAGCATGGCAATCATAGACATCCTTACAAGAAAAGTTCTACACAACATCCTAAGAACATCCTCAAGATAATATATAATAATAACTATATCAAACCCCCCCCCCCCCCCCCATTGGCTGCCGTCCACTCTATTCATTGTTGTATAGAATAGTATCAGTATTAATTATAGCTATGCAGTTCTGCGTGCAACTCTCCGTTTCCTTTCAATGTCCTCATATACCCTAATTTTTGGGAGGTATGAACCCCACTCCCTTATTGAGGGCGGGGAGACAGAGCCCCAATACTTTATCAATATAGCCTTAGCAACCATCAATCCCCTCATCCAAATCCGTCTAGCCTGAGGCGGGACTTCCACTTCTGACCCATAATCTCCAAGGATCACTATCAAAATTCCCGGGTTATACTTCATTGAACTCTCCTTTTGTAGGGTAGCAAAAACCTCATCCCAATAACTTCTTATTTTGCTGCAGCTCCAAAGCAAATGGACATAGTTTGCATTAACATATCCACATTTAGAGCAGCAGCAATCCCGATCTTTATTTTGGGGACATTTTCCTTGGGTTTTAGGCGTATAATACAGTCTATGGAGTATCTTAAATTGAATTAACCTATGCGCACTGGAAACTGTCGCCTTTCTCACATTCCTATAAATAGTAGACCACTGTAGTGGGGGGCAATTCAGCTCTTGCTCCCACTTATCTGTGCTTTTAAAAGGTGTTACAGTTGCCAGTGCCATTCGGAGTTTCGCATAAAGTCTAGATAGCTTCACTTTTTCATACTTCTGAGCGTCACAAAAATCAAAAAATATATTCTCTCGTGGAAAAATAAGACCCCTATTCCTAGAGGTTTCAAATATATGTTTCAAACGTGAATACATAAATAGGTCTAATGGTGATCTATCTGAAAAACCAAATTCCAAAAGTGATTTGAAACGACCCATATAAAAGAGGTCGGACACTCTGTTAATACAACTACGTAACCTATAACCAAAATCTGTAATTTTGAAGAACTCCTCCAGCTCCCTGTTCTCCCACAGAGTTGTGAAAACAAATGGACCGGAAGATCTAAGGATCTTCTTCAGTCTGTTCCAAATCCTCTGCAGTGAGCACGGGATCAGCAAGGACCTCCTCATTCCCATAAACCCGGTCTCCAAACATGCAAAGATATTATCCACTGGTTTATCAAAAACTTTTGTCAAATATCGTGAAAGTAAACTCTCTTTTGAAAAACAACAATGCTGAATCTGTGCACATAAAAAATAACCTTGAAAAAAAGGTAATGACAGCCCACCATCAGCCTCCGACAGCCATAGATATCTCTGCTTTATACGCACCCTCTTCCTTCCCCAAATTAAATCGTTAATCATAGTCTCCAACCTATGAAAGAAGATATCATCTATCCAGATAGGGGAGGCACACAACGGAAACAAAACTAACGGTAAGATAATCATTTTAATCAAAGCTATACGGTCCGTCTGTGCCAATATCAATTTCCGCCAAGCGCTGATTTTCTCCCTGACTTTATTCAAAACCGGGGCCAGATTAAGATCATAAAACCTATTTATAGGGACCCCAATCTTAACCCTCAAATAATCTAAAGTATCATTAGGAGCCAAAACACGAACTCGCCTCCCCTCATCTACAGCCTGGCGGTTCAGCGGGAGGAGCGATGACTTTGACCAATTAATTCTGTAACCGGAAAGTTTGCCATAATCTTCTATTATAAAGTTTTATTTTTATTTATTTTTTATACTATTTCAGGTTAAATCGATTCGCTGACACAAAGCACGAGGAAATTCGGCGAATCAAATTTATCCAGAAATTTGGATCGAAATACACTTTGTGGGATTCGATTTGCTCATCTCTAGCACCGTGCATACCGTAAATGTACACAGCAGGCAGTGTGACAAGGGCCTTACTAACTTTACTTTTACCTATTATTTTACCCAGGTTGGACTAGACTGTACATATGCAATATTTGTGCTTTTTAATATTACTCTTTATAATTTAACAAAAATACTTGAGAAAAAAGTAGCTGGGCACCCGGGAATCATCAGAGAAAAAGTGGCGGAGGATCTTTAAGGTGAGTAAAACTATTTCTTTTTATTAGGCCGAATGCACACGGCCGTGTTCAGCGGGGGTGAACGGTCCGTGGTATGCCGACCTGGATTCCTGCTGACAGCAGGAGCGCGTGGCGTCATTGGTTGCTGCACTACAGTAATACACTCGTATAGATCATAATAAAAAGAAATAGTTTTACTCACCTTAAAGATCCTCCGCCACTTTTTCTCTGATGATTCCAGGGTGCCCAGCTATCGCCATAGCAGTCGCCTAATCATATCAAAAGGGAGCAGAAAGCAGAGATGGGCCGGGAACCCATGAAGGGTTGGAACTGGAGCGTCAGGGGTTCGGTAAGACTGGTTTCACATCTTCATTTTTAAGTCTAGTAACATTCTGGCAACTTTCACTGTATCCCACATAGCTAGATACTGCTGTTCACTGCTGGACCCCATTGATTTTAATGGGATCCAATCAGTTTCCAGCATGAGTGCCGGGATACCACCGGGTGCATTGTTCCAAGCCTCTCACATTTCTGTGGCCAGCCCCTCTCATACTGCTTTGATTAACCCCTTAAGGACCAGGCTCATTTTCACCTTCAGGACCAGGCCATTTTTTGCAAACCTGACCAGTGTCACTTTAAGTGCTCATAACTTTAAAACGCTTCGACTTACCCAGGCCGTTCTGAGATTGTTTTTTCGTCACATATTGTACTTCATGACACTGCTAAAATTGGGTCAAAAAAGTTAATTTTTTTGCATAAAAAAATACATTTTTTACCAAAAATTTTGAAAAATTAGCAAATTTCAAAGTTTCAGTTTCTCTACTTCTGTAATACATAGTAATACCCCCAAAAATTGTGATGACTTTACATTCCCCATATGTCTACTTCATGTTTGTAGCATTTTGGGAATGATATTTTATTTTTGGGGGATGTTACAAGGCTTAGAAGTTTAGAAGCAAATTTTGAAATTTTTGAGAAATCTTCAAAATCCCACTTTTTATGGACCAGTTCAGGTTTGAAGTCATATTGTGAGGCTTAGATAATAGAAACATCCCAAAAATGACCCCATTCTAGAAACTACACCCCTCAAGGTATTCAAAACTGTTTTTTCAAACTTTATTAACCCTTTAGGTCTTCCACAAGAGTTGATGGCAGATGGAGAAACAATTTTGAAATTTCTATTTTTTGGAAAATTTTCCAATATAATCAATTTTTTCCAGGAGTAAAACAAGGGTTAACTGCCAAACAACATTCAAAATGGGTTGCCCTGATTCTGTAGTTTGCAGAAACACCCCATATGTGGTCGTAAACTACTGTTTGGCCGAATGGTAGCACATAGAAGGAGGGGAACACCATATGGGTTTTGGAAGGCAGATTTTGCAGGACTGGTTTTGTTTATACCATGTCCCATTTGAAGCCCCCTGTTGCACCCCTAGAATAGAAATTTCAAAAAAGTGACTCCATCTAAGAAAGTACACCCCTCAAGGTATTCAAAACTGGGTTTACAAACTTTGTTAACCCTTTAGGTGTTCCACAAGAGTTAATGGCAGATGGAGAAACAATTTAGAAATTTCTATTTTTTTGAAAATTTTCCAATATAATCAGTTTTTTCCAGGAGTAAAACAAGGGTTAACTGCCAAACAACACTCAAAATGGGTTGCCCTGATTCTGTAGTTTGCAAAAACACCCCAAATGTGGTCGTAAACTACTGTTTGGCTAAACGGCAGGACATAGAAGAAGGGGAACGCCATACGGTTTTTGGAAGGCAGATTTTGCTGGACTGGTTTATTTACACCATGTACCCTTTCAAGCCCCCTGATGCCCCCCTAGAGTAGAAACTCCATAAAAGTGACCCCATCTAGGAAACTACGGGATAAGGTGGTTGTTGTTTTGGGACAATTTTTGGGGTAAATTAGATTTTTGGTTGCTCTATATTACTCTTTTTTGAGGCAATGTAACAAAAAAATTTAATTCTAAAATTGTTTCTACATTCGCTATTTAGTTTTGTGGAACACCTAAAGGGTTAACATAGTTTGTAAAGTAACTTTTGAATACCTTGAGGGGTGTAGTTTCTTAGATGGGGTCACTTTTTTGGAGTTTCTAGTCTAGGCTACATCAGGGGGGGCTTCTAATGGGACATGGTGTAAAAAAAAAAACTGTCCATCAAAATCTGCCTTCCAGAAACCGTATGGAGTTCCCTTCGTTCTATGCCCTGCCGTGCGGCTATATAGCCATTTACGACCACATATGGGGTGTTTCTGCAAACTACAGAATTGGGGCAATAAATGTTTAGTTTTGTTTGGCTGTTAACCCTTGCTTTATTACCGGCAAAATGGATTTAAATTTAAATTTTGCCCAAAAATAGGTGTTTTGGCACCGTTTTTATTTTATATTTTTAACACCGTTCATCCGAGGCGTTTGGTAAAAAGTTATTTTTATAGCGACGACTTTTACGCACGCGACGATGCCCAATATGTATGGCTCTCAGACTTTGGAGACACTAAGCAGGCATCCTAAAACTGCGGCCCTCCAGATGTTGTAAAACTACAATTCCCACCATGCCATGATGATGGCTGTAGGTTGTCTGGGCATGCTGGGAGTTATAGTTTTACAACATCTGGAGGGCCGCAGTTTGAGGATGCCTGCACTAAAACTAATATTTTTTGGGGAAAGAAAAATTGTTTTCGTGTCTCCAAAGTCTGAGAGCCATAGTGTTTTATGTTCTCTAGTGAACTGTTGGGGATTATAAAAATTTAGTACTCCATGGAAGTGTGATACTCCCTGAAGCAATCGATAATGCAGAGGCCCGGATGATCGGGGCACGTGTCACATTGAGTTGTGGTGTCCTTCCGTATCCCCCTCTTGTGACACACTCTGCACTTTTTTTGGGTTCGTCCCTTCTTTCCAGTATGGGGGACCACACCTGGAAAGTGTTGGCCAGGGACGATCCGGGCGCCTCCAGTTCCCGAGGTACTCCGGCCTGCTCTTTCCCGGTCCGAAAAGATCAGGTCCTTGAGGACTGCCTCATAGAATTGGAGGAATGTCCCTGTGCTGCCAGCGCTTCGGGATAGTACAAAAGAGTTGTACATGGCAACCTGCACCAAGTAGACCGCAACTTTTTTGTACCATGCCCGGGTTTTGCGCATGGCGTTATATGGCGTGAGGACTTGATCAGAGAGATCAACTCCTCCCATATACCGATTGTAGTCGACGATACAATCGGGCTTGAGGACCGTTGCCGCGGTACCTCGCACAGGGACTGGGGTGGTGCTGTTACCGTGGATTGTGGACAGCATAAGGACATCCCTCTTGTCCTTATACCTGACCAGCAACAGGTTTCCACTGGTAAGTGCACGGGTCTCACCCCTGGGGATAGGTACCTGGAGGGGGTAGGCAGGGAGGCCGCGTTGATTTTTCCGCACGGTCCCACAAGCGAACGTGGATCTGGCGGCAAGGGACCTGAACAAGGGAATGCTGGTATAAAAGTTATCCACGTACAAGTGGTAACCCTTATCCAGCAGTGGGTACATAAGGTCCCACACGAGTTTCCCGCTAACACCTAGAGTGGGGGGACATTCTGGGGGTTGAATACGGGAATCTCGCCCCTCGTACACACGAAATTTGTAAGTGTACCCTGAGGTACTCTCACAAATTTTGTATAGCTTCACGCCATACCTCGCCCGCTTTGTGGGAATGTATTGGCGGAAACTGAGTCTCCCCTTGAACGCAACGAGAGACTCATCAACCGCGACCTCCCTTCCAGGTACGTAGGCCTGCTGAAATGTGGCCCCAAAGTGATCGATGACCGGCCGTATCTTATACAGCCGGTTATAGGCAGGATCACCTCGGGGTGGACATGCTGCATTATCGGAATAATGCAGACATTTCCGGATGGCCTCAAACCGGTGACGTGTCATGACCATACTGTACAGTGGGGTCTGGTACAGGACGTCCCCACTCCAGTATTGCCTGACACTGGGTTTTTGGACTAGACCCATATGCAGCACGAGGCCCCAAAATGTCCTCATCTCGGCTGCACTGACCGGCGTCCAGCCACCGGGTCTAGCCAAAACTGAGCCTGGGTTTTGAGCGACGAACTGTTGGGCGTACTGATTCGTCTGCTCCACCATCAAATTCACCAGTGGGTTACTGAAAAAAAAACTAAAAAAGTCTATTTCAGTAAACCCCACTGTGGGAATCTGGATTCCAGGATTGCCAGCGAAATCCGGAATCTCAGGCTCAAAGTCCACTGGGGGACACCAGCTAAGTTCATCGGCAGGGGGCTCCGGTGAACTTATTTGGTGGGCCGGGAAACCAGTACGAACCCCAGGGCGGCTCGTACTAGGGTGGGCCACAGGATCCCTAGCATGTGTGGCCCCTGGCTCCGCCTGGCGGCGTCTCCGCTGCCTTGGTGGCTCATCGTCATCCGATGATGATGAGGAGGATGCGGATGACAAAAGGAACGTGGGGTCATCCTCATCCTCACTGGGGCTCTCAGAGTCGGAGGCAATCTGGGCATATGCCTCCTCGGCCGAGAACACCCGGCGGGCCATGGGTTTGTGGGGGGGGAAGCTGGTGGTGGGGGGGATGCGGGGGGGGGCAAGTGGCAGGGGGGGTCTTGGGTCTGAAAGTTGAAACAAAAAAGTTTGGAATAAATGTGCTTTTTTTTTTCTAACTTTTCCCTTCTATCCCTGCCTAAAGGTGCCTCTCCCTCACTGACCCTAACCTACCTGGGTGGCGATGGGTGCAGGAGGGTGATGGATGCCGATTTAGGGGGACACAGGAGCTGGTGCTGGACGATGCTGCACGGTCAGGGTGCTGGACAGGAAGAGGAGGGGAGAGAGGAGCGCAGGAAGTTTGAATCTCGCGCCTCTCTCCCCTGCACCAATCAGCACCCTGGACAGCGGCGTTCAGCACCAGGGCCAGCACCGCCTCCTCAAATCCTCGGACTGCGATTGGTGGTGTAAAATTACGCCACCGATCGCAGTCTTTTTCCGGTTCATCGGGTCACAGGACACCCGAATGGACCGGAAACGCAGAAAACCGCAGGTCTGAATTGACCTGCGGTTTTCTGCGATCGCCGATACGGGGGGGTCCAATGACCCCCCCCCCGCGTTGTTACGGGATGCCGGCTGAATGATTTCAGCCGAAATCCCGTTTCGATTAACCCCCGCGGCGCCGGAATTCAGATTTTAAGTCAGGACGTACCGGTACGTCCTCGGTCCTTAAGGACTCGGGAAATAGGGCGTACCGGTACGTCCTCGGTCCTTAAGGGGTTAACAGGGCCAGGCAGTGGCAAAGCAGCCAGGGAAGGGCTAGGCACAGAAAAGAGTGCAGCTTGGGTGCAACAAGAGCAATGTTGACACCCTCATTGCACCAAAAGTATCATAACTCAGGAATTGAGCGTCAGATAAAGAAAAACAGCGTTTTAATAAGGAGAACCACAGCTGTGTGTCCATGCGGACAGCTTGATAGGGAGGTCGCTGGTGACAGACTTCTTTTTAATATGTCATTTACGATTATATGCCTATTATCTGGTTTTGAGGAAGACTAAACAAGTGTTATTTACCAGGGTTATATCTGTGCTGGTGATTGTAGTGCTTCTCATCTCTTTACATGTAAAATACTGTATTTGAGGGCTCTTGCACATGACCATATTTTTTGTCTGTGTCCGTTTGTTTTTTTTTCGCCCCCTATGCAGAACCATTTAGTTCAATGGGGGGATGCAAAAAACAGCAGATATGGCTCTGTGCACATTCCGTATGAGTATGTCCGCAAAATAATAGAACATGTCCTATTCTTGTCCATTTTGCGAACAAGGACAGACAGTGTTACAATGGATCCGCAGAAATATGGATGTAAGGCCTCTTTCACACGGGCGTCGTGTGTGAGGGCCGGATAGGGTGCAGGTGCGTCGCGGGAAAATGAGCTATTTTTCCGTGTGAGTGCAAAGCATTTTAATGCATTTTCCACGCTTGTGAGAAAAATCTGCATGTTTGGTACCCAGACCCGAACCCAGACTTCTTCACAGAAGTTCGGGATTGGGTTAGGTGTTGTGTAGATTTTATTATTTTCCCTTATAGCAAGGGATGGTGATGGACCATGTGATGAGCGCAGTGACGTCACCAAAGGTCCTTTTCCTCCCAGGTCATCAAAGAAGAAGACAGAAGAGAAGCCGAGCTGCGCAAACAAGTGGATGAGGTGAGTTAAATTATTTTTTATTTTTTAACCCCTCCATCCCTATTTTATTAAGCATTCTGTATTAAGAATGCTATTATTTTCCCTTATAACCATGTTATGAGGGAAAAATAATAATGCTCGGGTCTCCATCCCGATCATCTCCTATCAACCATGCGTGAAAATCGCACTGCATCCGCACTTGCTTGCGGATGCTTGCGATTTTCACGCAGCCCCATTCACTTCTATAGGGCCTGCGTTGCATGAAAAAAAAACACACAATATAGAGCATGCTGCGATTTTCCCGCAACTCACAAGTGATGTGTAAAAATCACTGCTCATGTGCACAGCCCCATAGAAATGAATGGGTCCGGATTCAGTGCGGGTGCAATGCGTACACTTCACGCATTGCACCCGCGCGGAAAACTCGCCCGTGTGAAAGAGGCCTAACTTGGATGTCATCCATATTTATTTTTTTGCGGACCGCAGAATCCATACGGTCGTGGGCAGGAGCCCTGAGAGTTAGGCCTCTTGCACACGACCATATGGATTTTTCAGCATTTTGCGGTCCATTTTTAACGGATCCGTGTTTGTGTGTTTCTGGGTTTTTGTTTCAGCAATGTTTTTGTTCCGTTTTTCCGTTCCGTTTTTCTGTTTGGTTTTCGTTTGTGATCCGTTGTGGAACTGTTGTGGATCGCAAATGGAAACTGAAGCATACAATAATGTTTTAAACATTAGGTACATAAAAAATTTGGGCTGGGCATAACATTTTTTTATTAGATTGTTCCGAAAAAACGGAACAGATACGCATTCCGCATGCATTCAGTTTTTTTTTGCGGAACCATTGACTTGAATGGAGCCACGGAACGTGATTTGCGGGCAATAATATGACATGTTCTATCTTTGAACGGAAATACAGAAACGGAATGCAGACGGCGTACCTTCCGTTGTTTTTGCGGAACCATTGAAATGAATGGTTCCGCATACGGACCACAAATAGAATCCGCAAAAATGGAACGGAAAAAAAAAAACGTTTGTGTGCAGGAGGCCTTAGAGATTTTGATGTTTTACTATGTAAGGAGATGGATTTTCTTACGACGTGGACTTCCGCTCTCAATATTTACATTGGTTATATTGATGCAGTAAAGCACAAAAAAGGAGCTAAAACAATTAAGCCTTAATTGCTGAAAATGAAACGGGGAAATATCTGATGGGGCTTTTGGACGTATGTTCAATGTTATTTACTAATTGCACTTGTCACAACGAGCCAGCAACATATTTACAGTGAAGGTCTCCTGGGTTTTCCAACCCTAGAAGCAATTGATGTAAATTTAATTATCATTCAAATTATCTCATCAAGCATTTCTAACTCGCCCCATGTTTTCTGAGCGCCGGTTATTTTGGACGCGTTTTCGGAATGCTCTGTCCTTTTTAACCTTCCAGTACTGATTGGGTTAACAACAGCCACCTCTTAGAAGCCAAGCAATCCCCAACTTCATGTAAAAGTGATACGAGAGTGACATGACTGAGACACAAGGCAAGCTTTACTGTAGGTTAATATTTAATCTGGATAGACGTGCTTATTACAGAAACATTCAAATGCTCTTATACCTGCCATCTCTAATTACTGCCTCAACCAACCAGGGAGGGAAGCGCCATTACATTTTTGTTTTTCATGCTAGACAACATTTTTGACGATAGAACTGTAAAGTTTCCTTTGCAGTTTATTTTGTTAAATTTTAAAAAAAATTTAAATAGAATGTGACGTACAGAACGTGAGGCCTATTCTTAAAGGGGTTGACCAATTTCTGGCTACTGTTGTTGAATGTGTTTGTAAGAGGACTATATAGCACTTGCTAATATAGTCTTTATTGATATTCTGCCCCATTTTCTATATTTCATATGGTATGCCCCCCCCCCCCCCCAAGTCCCTCACATATAGATGTTTTTTTTATTATCTTTAGAGGCTTTTCTACCTTTTAGATTTTGATGACCTGAGTGCCGGGTGGGTCATCAATCTGCAGCTCCGCACCCATTCAAGTCAATGGGTGCTGGCATTCATTATGCAGCTGGCTGGCCTCCTGCTTTTGGCTCTGTCCACTGTTATCTTTTTGGCAGTGAAGGCTGCAGCAAGTAACTGATCTGTGGGGGTGCCGGGTGTAAGACCCCCACTGATCTGATATTGATGACTTATCTGGAAGATAGGTCAACAACATCTTAAAGGTGGACAACCTTTTTAAATGGGTTGTGTCATGAAACATATTCTACATTTTTCAAAGCAGCACCTGGATCTCAGTACTTCTGTAATAGTATAGCCAGTGAGCTATTTATTAAAATGTATCTGTATAGCGCCACCTGCTGTTTGTAATTTTCCTTATTTTTTGTCAATCTCACTGAACTAGTTGCACAAACTCAGTTTAAATCTTGAACTGCCACCAGCCGTATGTTCTGTTAGAAGCTGTGATAGTTACAGGGAGAGAGCTGCAGCAGAAAGAACACTACCACTCCCCTCTCCGAGCTGCCAAGCTGAAGATAATCTAGCAGAGCAATTGGAGCAATGAATGGGGAGATCTCTGGATCCATGTGAGGTACAGGACTGGTTCTAGCTTTATTACAGATTGTCATGTACTATATGATGTCTGATTTTCCTTTTTTACGTTAATCATGGTATAACCCCGTTAAGGTATTGAGGCTATAATCATATCATTGAATGATGCATCCCACATTAGATGGACAAGATAACTAGCGATTAGTGAAGTTTTAAAAAATTAATTTGGCTGCTTCGCCAAACTTTGACAAAAATTTGTATTAGTTACGAACTGCATCATAATGAATCATATTCCATTTCATGGAACAGACGAAATGAAGGGGCATGGTGAATGTGCCGCAAATTCCCCCCCATCATTAAACCCCTAGGATGCTGTGTTTAACGCTGATCGCGGCATCTGAGAGTCACATTCATCCTATCAGGGTTAAAACAATAAAATATATACAGTCACCTCATCTATTTTATCGTGGAGAGGCCATTGCAGCCATCTTGATTGAAGAAAACGCGCCATGTCATCACGCTGGGCAGGCACGGTGACGTCCACATGTCAGGACGCACAAGAATTGATGTGGTTTCTCCAATCAAGATGGCCGTGGGAGCTTCTCTATAATCAAATGAATGAGCTTTTTATTTTTTACCCCCCATTTCAGAAAAAATTCATTTACTGCCATGAAGTGCCAAGAAATTCAGATTCAAGTAAAAAATAAATCTGAAATTCGGATTGAATTCCACTTTGTTAACTTCAATTCACTCAACGCTAATAAAACCTTTTGATTGATTTTGAATTACATATAGACAGCAGTAGTATATTGTTACTACACTTATTACTATAGCATGCATTTTATATTCTCTTTTGGGCTTATGCACACCACCGTTGTTGTTTTGCAGCAAATTTCTTATTCGCAAACCATGGATACTGGCCTTGTACGTTCCATATTTTGCGGAACAAAACAGCCGGTCCATAATAGAACAGCACTATCCTATAAGGACATGTTCTATCGGAACGGACATACGACACAGAACTCACACTGAGTCATTCCTGTTTTTTTTTTGCGGCCCCATTGAAATAAATGGTTCTGCCTACAGCTTGCAAAAAAACAGAATGGACATGGACACAAAATACTTTCGTGTGCATGAGCCCTTAGCCTTTCTGGAATTGTGTATTCTTATGGGATTATTGGGCATTTATATGGTCTTGGAAATCGAAAATATCTGCTGTTCCAATAGACAGCACAAAAATAAATAAATTAGAGGACCATCAGGCTAGGTCTACATCTCATTTTTATTATTATTGTTATTTACTGTGTCCGGTGCGGTGGAGTTCAGCCGCTTCTGCCCTGCATGTCTTACCCGCTTCCCCTGACCACCGGCCATCTGCTACATTACAGACACATTTCCTTCAGGGATGCATGCCTTAACAAACTTTTATCATCACTGTCATATCAACTCAGCATTTTCCTGTCATCTTTCCTTTCTGATAAACTGTTTCTGAATTGACGGCTGTCACAAACATGCTTAGGTAGGAGTTTAGAAGATTCACTAACTGACCAAGGTTAAATCTCTCCACTGCTGAGTGATTTTAGATGGTTCCTTTGGGCAGCCACACAGACCTGTGAAGTTAAACTCTTCGCCTGTCTCAGACATCAAATGCTATTAGTAGTTATGTTAAACCTGATTTACGGAACGCTACAGGATTAATATTCAGCAGTTTCCTCGGTTGTATTTATTATATTTGTTCACGAATGAAGGTTTTTATGCATTTTCTTGGCTATTTGCTTTACATTTTATTTCTGAACTAGACATCAGAGGCTGTAAATATTACATTTGTTCCGTTTCAGGCCTCTAAAGGCTTGAATTGTGAGAATCTACTCATTTGAAGTCAATATTAGAGTTGAACAAAGTATTGTAAACTATTATGTGGTTGCTTTGCCGAAGTTTACAAAAAATTTGCTTTGTGAGGACTCACATCGTCACGATTCACGAAGTGTATTTCTTTGTAAGTAATGGATGCAATGACAGGGAACAGAAATTGCGCCGCTCCCCATCATTGTACCCCTCAGATGCCACGTTCATTGCTGATTAATGCATTTGTTATTAATATTAAAGTGTAAAATATAAAATAAATAAAATCATACTTTCCTCATCCATTTGATCACAAAGAGCCGGCCGCCACCATCTTGCTTGAAGATCTAGTGCGAAATCTCAGGGAGCTTCAATCAAGATGGCAACTGGCTCTTTGCGCTCAATCGCATGAGGTAAGTATGATTGTTTAATTTTTTTTTACTGACATTTCAGGGAAATCGATTCATTACAAAGCATGAGGAAATTCGGCTTTGTGGCGAATCAAATTTTCCCTGAAATTCTGAGATTCACTTAACACTAGTCAATATCCTTGCTACCTTATTCTTAATGTTAAAGGGATTTGTCAGAATTTTGTATTGGTGACTGACTAGGCTATCAGTGTTTGATCGGTGGGGACAAGTAGGTTATACCAGGCATAAGTACATTAGTATGTACTTAGTTAGTATGATGGGCTGATAAATATGTGGCATTCATGAAAATGTCTTGGCCCCTTTGACACCATTTTCCATTAGATGCCATATTACAACTGCTCGTCCAATTCACTTGAATAGTTGTAATGACACTGCGCTGCCTCTACAAAGGAGACGAGGCACAGGTAATTTTTGAAGAGGAACAGCACTGGCACAAACACCATGACCCCCTCAAACAGCTGATCAGATATTGATGACCTATCCTAAGGATAAGTCGTTATTTTCAATCTACTGCATAACCCTTTAAAAAACTTTAAAAAACTCTTTCATCATGAAATGATTAAAAGGGAGGACTGGGACTCGGGGGAGGCACTGCTGGAAGGAGACACTTTCACCAAGTCTTCAGAGTTGGTTTGTTTATTCTGCGAATAAGATGCGTTTCGAAACTGCATCAGTTTCGTCTTCAGTTAAAGCACAATACATACATCATAGTGATTTATGATACATTCGCTTCATATCTGATTGTGGGTCTGTTGTACTGTACTCACATAATCATCGATCAGTGTTGTTGACCTTTCCTGGGAAAAGGCCATCAATATCTAAGTACTGGAAAGCCCCTTTAGGCCAGTTCCACATAAATTTCCAGGACTGAACACACCTTTTATGCAAACCTTTTGGAGGTCATTTTGGTTTGCAATTTTTGTTTTGATTGTATTTTACTAATTTTGGGCTAAAAATCATATTTTAAGTTGGTCTTTAATAAAAATATTGAGCCATTCTGTCACAAGGGGTTAACAGTTTTTCTCACTGTGTGACTGGTATTTTCACTTTCACTTTGTACCTGTCATCTAATAACTCTTATCTCTAAACTACTAAGAGGCCATAAGCACTTATTTAAGCCACATTCTTATTAGTAAGATAGTCAGGGAGCAAAGATAAGAAGTCCGTCTGCTCCCCAGATGACAAAAAAGACAGAAAATCCACAGGCTGTTGGTACAGCATCTCAGCTCTGTACAACAAAAAGGATTCCATTTTTTTTTTTTTTATAAAGACCAACTGAAAAAAAGATTTTTAGCTTAAACAAGTACAATGCAATAATAATAAAAAATGCCCCCAAAGATGTACATAGTCTTTAAAGGTGCTGTCCGGGTTCAGAGTTGAACTCGGGCATTCCCCCATTTTCACTCCTCCGATCTCCCCCTGATATGAGCATTGGAGCATTTCATGTTCCGATGCTGTCCCTTTCCCTGCGCTTTTTTGTTTACCAGGCGGAGGCTTCTGTCTAGCAGTGTTGTCGGTGATGTCACTGGCACTGATGGGTGGGCTTTAGCACCGCCCTAGCCGTTTTATAGGCTAGGACAGTGCTAAAGCCCACCCATTAGTGCTGGTGACTTCACCGATCTCACTGCTAGGCGGAAGCCTCTGCCTAGCAGTCCCATATAAAAGCGCTTGCCCTACTTAAAGGAGAGCATTGAAGCCTCAAATGCTCCGATGCTCATATCAGGGGGGCTGCCTGAGTGAAAATGGGGGTATGTCCTGGTTCAGATGAGAATTCACAGCATCATAGATCATAATGATGCCAAGTTCACTTCAGAGGAGCAGTCTTCAGTCCTGTAAATACAGCTGCCACATATAGCTTGTTTTTTTGGACTGAAACGCTTGTATAAAACTGCACTTAAACTACTTGAGATTATTTAAAATGATCCTGCAAGGTTTGTCCTCATTTCTGTTCTCCTAAATGTCAGCAGTCCATTTAATGCAGTACAGTTCTAGACTTTTTTGCTTGATTCCCTTGCTAAGTTTCCGAGCGTTTGTCAGGTTTCCATTCTGCTTTCCATTCCTCCCAACAAATGTCAAATTTTGCTGTTTTTGTGGTTTTTCATTATCATGATTGACAGACCGTCTCCTGTAGTCAGGTAGCTGCATTTTTAATGAGAATATGTTGTGTTTATTATTCACAATATTTTATAAGCCATTGAACTGTATCATTGCATAATTACGCTATAAATGTGCAGTAATATGACACTACGCGCTTACCTCTTCAGCATTTTGTTGAATATTATTGAGGAGTCAGTTTCAGAACTGCCAAAATTCACTGAGAATACCATTAGCCTAGAAATGCCAGCTTGACACGGTGCCGACAAGGATGCACCAGAAAACTGCATTTGATGATTGTACAATATTTATGTCCTTCTTTTTCTTTTTTTCAAAAATTTTAAATGCTGGATCTTGATGTGTCCTAAATCCTTCAATATTGATAAATGTCTTCATTTGTTGTCTAACATGGGAAAAATTGTATGTTGCATCCCAAATATTAACACAAATAAACTGAAGAATATGCTTGGTAATCATTTTGTTAGCCATCTAAATACCTATTTACAAATGTCTCATGAAATATTTTTTCCAAGAGAATTTATTTATTTTGGTTTTATTTGCGTTTATTGTATTCAACTTTATGTTGAAAGAGTTATCCCACAAAGTTTAAACTCTTTTACTCACTTATCTGAAGGCCTTTCTTCCCATTCTGTGGGTGGGCAACAGCTCATCAAGCCCCTGCATGTCCCTGAATGCAATGCAATTAACTTTAGTTAACCCTTTCCTTCACTGCATACAGAATAGTCCCTGATATAGTCCTACATATACATATGGTATGTGTAACGCACCCCTCTATACCAGTGCCTGGGGTATCCCTTGCCCCTTAAGAGGTATCTACGATTATCTATCCCTCTGATAGAGCAGTAGTCGTGACGCCAGTTGCATTGCTGCAACAAGAACATGGAGTCCCCTTTGTAGATGGTGTTGTTGGTACCCAGGGGTAGGATTGCCAGAGTGGTATAGCGTGGCCTACAGTGTCTCTTAAGATGTTGTATGCACATGTGACAATGCTCCTACCTGAATATCCTTGGATCCCAGATGTGGTTGGGCTAAGCAGTACAAAAAGGGGTGAATAACTTGGATGATGTAGGAATAATTGAGTCCAGACTTGTAGTAACGTGGAACACAGCTTTACTTGGCATAAACGGTAATCCAAACAGTTTCCTACCTTTATCTTGGTCATCAGCAGGTTTTGGCTTAACTTTTGGCAGACAAATACTTCTGCAACAATCTCAGCTTTGCTATGCTGTAGCATTACCAGCTCTGCTATGCTGGCTGGCTTAAATAGGTACTTTTCCTGTTCTGCTAGAACTTAGCTGTCGGTAGTCTGTCTCTTACTTTAATCCTAGGAACTTCTTCCTGGCTTCAAGCTCACTTAGCTTGGGGTTAAGGCAATGTAAGTCCAGAAGGGGACAAGCAACCATGTAGATCTTGCAGGCAGGGCCAGCAGAGCCAGCAGAGCAGGCAGTGCTTTGCTGGCCGACACACAACCTTCCCTTAGGAAGGGGTAGACCTCTCTAGAGAGGGCTGGAATGGAACTAGAAGGTTCCTCTCCAGAGAAACTAGCTATGCACAGATTGCAGCCACCTGCTGGTGAACAAGCACATTACACTTAAACATTAGTTTGTAAGAA